>NC_037089.1:22523640-22688640 GCF_002994745.2 Rosa chinensis | reverse complement strand
CCAAACAGAGCAAGGTCACAGCAAAAAGCAGATGCTCTAAACTACTTTTTGATGGTACAGTTATACCAAAGCCAAGGAAGAAAGGGAAGTTCAAGATAGAAAATGCAGGTTGTATATGGTGATCTGTCCAGGCGTCAGGTGTGGGATTAACTAAAGAGACTACGATCAAAGTATTGCATACACCAAGAACAATTTATCTGCAGCTATACATGTCTTCCCTATACATTAAAATGAAGAATTGGAGATAAACAACAACTTATGTCAATGAGAACATAAGTTAGGTTTACTTGCAATCAGAAGCTAGATATCTTGTTCCTTTGAGAAACAATCAGCACAAAAGCTTGATACACATATATATCCTTGTAGACCATGCAAAAATTCATATCTTAAGGCCCCACCAAAAGAAGAAAACACATAATATAGTATGGAAACAGAAGCAGCAGAGCCAAAGATGCTTGTGAATCACAAAGATGCACACACCACGGCTACTTGTCCTATGTACCTATAGCTGAAACTACCACTTCTGACTAGCTAATATTACACAAAAAAAGGGGTAAGTCCTAGTTGGATCAGAGAGATGTGGTCTACAAATCTAAGCTTTCAGTTGCTGGAACTGGAAGGATGATTATTGAGTAGTTATTGGTGGAGCTCAGGTTTAGGGGGAAAAGTTATATTTAATATGCTGGAAATATATGAGATAGACATGAACTTATGTGTATATTTCTTCTTCAAGTGCACATAAATTTTTCAGTGCAGTTCCCACTCTTGAAAGAATCTCCTAACTATTACCCAACTACAAATTTAATTCATGATACAATGTCTTTTAAACAGAATTCTTTCTTTTTGTATTCTTTTTCTCTACGATTCAATCACATCTACCAAATAGTCCAGTTCTTGAATTTCTTCTTGCAAAATCATCCCTATGGCTAGCTCTCCATAATCCTGTTTCCTCTGCTCTCCAATCCTAGACCTCTAACGGAGAAGAACGTAAGGAGAGTTGTGTTTCATTTCAGTAAAACATCTAGCAAGATGGCTTTCTACCACAGCCATTACGGTTAGAACAGCTTTGTTTAAGATTGTTGCTTCTCAAGGATGTAGCTATTATAATGAACTGATGTGATGCAATTTTTTCTTTCTTTCTTTTTTCTATGAAGTGATGATAAATAATAAATTACAATCAAGGTATTGCATAAACTAAGACAACTCTTGTAGCCTTCAATTACTGAACATGCACAAATATATGCACAATGTAATACCAAAAGAAAACTAATCAATTAGATATGCAGAGAGGTGATACAATCATACCAATCACACTTTAAAAAGTAGGGCACATACAAAATCGATCAGAAGCTAGGTTTACTTGCAACAATATGTTTCACTCAGCAAAATCAAAATCCCAAAAGGACAAAGTAGAATATGCAATCACTTAAAGAGGCATGAAGTTTTTGAAAATGACCAAAGCAGAATATGCAATCACTTACCTAAAACGGTGATTCTCTCCAAATTGAGAATGGCTTGAACTATTTGCTTCTGTACTAGTAGTTCAGCCAAATATCTGCTATTATACCAACTGAGTATTAATGATCAAGACAATGTAAACAACAGTGGATAAGAACACCACCAAAATAAGAACTCTATCCACAAATTACGCTCCTCCGTCACATCTAACCAGAAGACACTGGTAGGGAATTATTTCCAACTTTGTCAACATTCAATAAGCACAAATTAAAGTAATAAGATTTAGGATGGCTAGATTACTTCCATGTTAGATGACTTAATGACTAACATTATAACTATACTAAAACCCAAATCACAAAAGGCCAAACGAAATGAACAATGGAATGAAGAAACATTTGAACATAATTCAAAATGATCAAATTGAATTGGAAACAAACCTCACAGACGCAATTGACAAGGTAACCAAAGAACAACCCAGAAGAGCAAATAATGAATTGTTGCCACACAGGCCTATCAGAGAGTGAAATCCCAAACAGAAACCTGCAACCCACAGTAAGTATTCAGAAGAACTGAATTCAAAGAGATATTTGACCAGCCCATCAATTGGAGTACTCAACGAAGGCAACAATAATGCTGTTAACTCGAATTAATTTAAACTTTGTCAAAATTTGGTTATATAGTATATCCAATGTTTGTAGTTACTATTATATTAAGCTCGATCATATCAATAATAAAATTCAGGCATATAACAGATCTGCATCATCGCGCGGGCTTCTTGCCTAGTTAATTCTAAACTTCACTTCTCCCCTGCTACAAAACAATATCACCAAAATCCCAAATTTCAATCAACAAACTAGAAACACAAACACAACAGATATATAACAAAAACCCTCAAACAGTATCCCCTAAAACCAAATAGCCCTTTTCTCTAAGTTATGAGAAAGATAAGCTCTAAGCATACAAGGAAGTCAAGTGAAGCCTTAGATTTTGGTTAAAAGAGAATTTTCCGTTGAAGTCTAAGATAGGATTGCTGTTAATTGTCAAATACATGTTGCAAAGAAAAGAGAACTCACTTACCTTAAATCCTAAACAAGACCAATCATAGAATCGATGCAAGGCTCTTGTACTATTGCCCAACTGCCAAACTTCTTTCAATTTTTGTTTCCGAGCAGATCTGGAATGGAGGCACACCTGTAAAGAAAGACCAAGAGGATTAGAGCTTAGATTAACCAGAAGATATAGAAGAATAAGACGTGCTAAGACAGAATAAGAGGAAAAAAGGAGAATTACGCGAGAGAGAGAGAGAGAGAGAGAGAGAGAGAGAGAGAGAGAGAGTGATGGACGATGGAAGAGAAGCCGTGAAATTTTATATCTTTTAGGTTTATTGGAGTTTCATCACTAGAGGTAGTAGAAGAGTAGCGTGTAGAGGCTCCACAATTTTAGGGATATGGGGAATTTTAGGGATATGGGCAGGATGATCAAATATTTGAGGCAGTGGGAAGAATTTTAGTGGCGGCAAACTTAAATTTTTTATTTTATTTTTTATTTTAATACAAATTTCAAACCCCATACCCTAAATCCTAAACCCTAATTATTATTTTGTATTTTTTCTTTTGGAACAATTATTGTTTTTTATTTTTAGGTATTGTGTATTGTGAATTAGGATATTGTAGACGATGATTTATGGACTTTGCAGGTACGTGTAGTCCAGTTATATGACTAATTATATCAAACAAGTTCAATTGCATAGAATAATATCCACTTATTCAGGATATCTCGTCGAGAATAAGATATCTTGTTCAGGAGTAGATGTTATGTCGAGGAAGAAATATCGTATCAAGGAGCATATAAGCTGTCAAGGAAGTGTTGAGAAACATATATCTTGACAAGTTAGAATAGGAACCATATATCTTGTGTAGAAGTGAATATCTCGTCTAAGAGTATATATATGATTGAGGAGCAAATATCGTATCTAGGAGGGAATATCTCGTCGAGAAGCATATATCTTGTCTAGGGGGTATCCTCTCATCTAGAAGTATATATGTTGTCAAGGAGGGGTGTCGAGGAACATACATATTGTCTATGATGGAATATCTCGTCTAGAACCATGTATCTTATCTAGGAGAAAATATCTCGTCAAAGAGCATATATTTTCTGTTGAGAAATAGATATCGTGTTTAGGGGGAAATATCTGGTCCAAAAGCATATATCTTGTCTAGGAGGGTACCCTTCTCGTCTAGGAACAAACATCTTGTTAAGGAACAGATATCCTGTTGAGGAAGAAATATCGTGTCTAGGGGGAACTATCTCGTCCAAAAGCATATATCTTGTCTAGGAGGGTACCCTTCTCGTCTAGGAACAAATATCTTGTTAAGGAACAGATATCCTGTTGAGGAAGAAATATCGTGTCTAGGGGGAAATATCTCATCTAAAAGCATATATCTTGTCTAGGAGCGTACCTTTCTCATCTAGGAACAAATATCTTGTTAAGGAACAGATATCTTGTTGAGGAAGAAATATCGTGTCTAGGGGGAAATATCTCCCCCAAAAGCATATATCTTGTCTAGGAGGGTACCCTTCTCGTCTAGGAACAAATATCTTGTTAAGGAACAGATATCCTATTGAGGAAGAAATATTGTGTTATGACTTCGATCCACTCAGTCAACCAATTAATGCTTCATAATCTTATTTTTGTGCACTACAAGATTCCAAGGGTAAGGGCGTCATTGGATAGTTAAATTGAGACACCGATCATTAGATGTGACAAGTACATTATTTTAGGCTTCGGGTTCAAAATTCAAAAAATTTCATCATCATTATGATGTCGATCCGCTCGGTCAATCGATAAGGCATAATAACCCTATTTTAGGTCACTACAAGCTTCAAAGGGTAAGGACGTCATCGGATCTTACACTTAAGTAATCGTCCGTTAGATGAGCTAAGTACATTATTATAGACTTTGGATTCAAAATTTAGATAATTCCATCATAGTTATGACTTTGATCGACTCGGTCAATCAATTAATGCTAATAACCATATTTTGGTTCACTTCAGATTTCAAAGGCAAGGATGTCATCAGTTCATACTCTTGAGACACCGACCATTAGATGTGACAAGTACATTATTGTAGGCTTCGAGTTCAAAATTCAACAAATTTTGTTATAGTTATGACTTTAATCCACTTGGTCAACCAATTAATACTTAATAACTTTATTTTTGTTCACTACAAGCTTCAAAGGGTAAGTGTGTCATTGGATCATATACTTGAGAAACCGTTCGTTAGATGTGTCAAGTACATAATTGTAGACTTATGGCTCAAAATTAAGAAAATTCCGTCATTTGTGCTGGCATCCCAAGCAACCCAAGTTTATTATGTTGAAGGAATAATGAATTGTTTTGTGATTGCAGTACTGTCCATTTGGCAAGGTTGAAGTCTAGACATCTGAAAACAACTAGCAAAATTTAGGCCTATTAATGTGCATTGTAATGTATATGTTGGTGTTCACATAAATTTGAATTCTATCTCTTTGTTGTTTTGTGTTCCTTGGGAGTGGTTTTGGTCTAGTCCCCCTTCCCTTTTGTAATTTTTTTTTTATCAATAAAATTTCAAATAAGGGCAAAGAGTTAGCTCTTATTTCGCTTCTTAAAAAAAAAAAAATTTACGACTTACTATGTACTTTTTTACTATTATATGACCTTTCTAATGGTGGCTATACTTTGTTGCATTGAATGATGATGAACCTATTTCTAGTTTTTCATTATATATGTTATGACCAAATTTGCAAGAATATGAAGACAAAAATGCAGGAATCTGTATGTATTGGCTACTTTTAACTTTTTTTTTTTTTTTTTTCCGACGGTGAATATGGTCGGAAATAAAACCTATAATTTCCGACGACTTTCCAACGAAACAAAATCTTATCGGAAAATGACCATTTATTTTCCGACGACATCACACTTGGTCGGAACTTTTGCAGCCAATTTATAATAATTTCTTAGCCCACTCTAAACTTTTTCCGAGAAGTTGTTTACCGTCGGAAATAATGTCATTTCTGACCAAAAAAGGATTTGGTCAGAAAAAGTCAATCGGAAAAAGACATATTTTTTGTAGTGAAAGCACTCTGAAACCCTAGACCTCAAATCATTCTTCGCTTCACCCATCATCTTCTCTACCTTGGAATACTTCAACCATGTGCAGCCGAACATACTTATCATCTTTTTATTGAAAATTCTTCTATGTACCGGCGGTACAAGTGACTCAACACTTATTAGGTAATCTCAGCTCTTGACATTTATAGTCAACATTTTTTATAATAACTAAAAAGTGTATTTAATGTTATCCAGCCGTCCATTCATGTTGGTGCGAGTGCACGATTTAACTAGAAGGCCTTTTAATTGACTATTTGACAACATATATATTGCCATGACCGATCAATAAAAACTCTTGGCACGACCGGTCAATAAAAACTCGTCAAGTGTATAAACTTTTTATAAGAGAAATAAGGTTTGATCTTTTCATATCCGAAGTTGTATGATACAACAAGACAACTTAAGAGGTATTTTTCGTATTCAGCACTTGAGTTAAGCAAGGTAAACGGTGTCTTATTGTTCTTTTTTTTGAACGATTTTCTTCACAAATAAACATGCAAACATGGTTATTTATTACGGCAAAATAGGTATGCATTTATGGAAAAACAAAATTTAGGGTTTCAAGTTTCGAATTTCGAATTTCTTTTGTGAATTAGGGTTTCGAGTTTTACACTAATTTTCTCATCTAATTAGGGTTGTTGCATTTACTTATAAGAACTTGTATTGTGATAAGGTTCTAAATAGTAAATAGACAATGACTAGTTGCCAAGCCCTGATAGCAATGCGAGAGAGAGAGGTAAATCTTGCAACATATTGGGGCAAAATCGCCCAATCACTATTCATTAAATAGTAATGAATAGTAATGAACAGAGATTTGGGGAGTGAGTTTTTTTTTAAAAAATAAGGCCAGTATGGCTGCCCTCAAACCTTGATCTTTAATTAAATCGTAGAATACATGAGAGAGACACTGTGCCTAAACTCCAAAATACAATAAGCATCAAGAGAATATCCCAAGATAATAACAGGAATCTCCACTAAACAAAAATTTAGGAGGTGAGTTTTAGTATAGAGTATAATGTGGACGGTGGAGTCGTACTCGTTCCAAGGTTGATGAACGATATCATAAGCTCATCGCCTTAAATTATAACTTGGTCTTCTTCTTCCATCATGTGTAAAGTAGGCGCCATCCTAATCACTGTCAGCAATGTGTTGGAACCTTAGAAATATTTCAACCCACACCCAATAAACAAGTTCTTTTTCCTTTTTGTTTAAGGACACCCACCCAATTAACGTGGAGGAATATCATACCCAATGTGAGCAAATGGACAATTACGTTGAGTTAAATATTGGAATAGTAAATTTTAGTGTCAGTGAAAAATATGAAAAAGAAAGGTTTAACATTTAAGCATGATTAGGGGTTAAGTTAGATTAGGGATTTTGTCGGGTCCTCTGCCCCTAAGTGCACGTGCGTCACCGAAATCGCCGAGATATAAAAGATACCGCGCACGTGCTTTTAGCCGGTCAAAGGTCAAAAAGTAGTGAGTACACGAGTCTATCAAGGATCTTTAATAAAGGGAAAGGAGGGGAAGCCTAAGATAAGAATGATGAAGATGAGAATGAGATGATCATCATCATATATGGTCGACCATTCAATTATTTGCTGCAACAGTTACACACCAGAGCATGCATGCAATGATAGAGTAGATAATGGTGATGATTTAAATCATTAAGAGAGAATTTCCAACTTTCAAGTGTGAAAAGAGTTATCCATATGTTCAAAGAAATAGCTTTTTACAATATGTAGAGAAAAAATAAAAATAAAAGCAAACTACAAATCTCAAAATTCAAAATTTTTCAAAGTATATGTTATTTTGTTATTAAAAATAAAAAGTTGAATCAGCTAAAAAAAGATAGCATAATTCAATATATGAGCAGGAGAAGTAAAATCTAATCGATTGAAAAATGTTTACTAACACATTATACATTGGTATTATATATTGTTTTTTGTTGGAATTACAATTTATGTTTGTTTACATTTTAAAATCACAAAGGTGGTATTCACAATCTCGAAATAATATTTTGTATCAATATATAACTTTTAAATTAAGTACAATAAAAATCATATGTTCACAAGTTGAGACTAAGAATAGATTTGTACATACGTATACATATATAACAACTTATCAGCTATAAGTTTCTCTATATAATTGTACATCAATCGAATCACAATCACCAACCATATTAAGGGAAGGAAAAATAGTTGATAAACTGAAGAGTATAAACACTTTATATTGTTATATCGATCGTTTGTATTAAAATTTGTCATATCAAAAATCGTTCAGTACTATCAACAAAACCACCCTCAATTTTCAATGAAAAAGAGTTGGATGAAAATATCCACGCATGCATGAAGTTTTTGATATGAAAATATCTACACTCATACATATGCTAATTGCCATGATGCATCCATATTATTCCATATCACATCCTCACGTGCATTTCGAGTGGATCAAAATCCATATAATGTTTAACTATGATGAGTGGAAGATAGCAGAATTTTGTTCTTCTAGTTAAGTCACTTACAAATCGTATTAACTTATGAACAAAGCAATGAATAGTGACTGTGGATTGTAGCTAGCTATTAGCAATTGAGACGTGTACTTTAAGTGCATGCAAAGGTTACTACTTGTTTGTTTATATGTAATGAGTTTTCTTTCACATTCCTTTTGTCTGGTGCACCACGTGTGATGTAACATGCCGTTTCAAAAGGATGAGCAAGCAAGAAAATTGTAAACAAAAAACCAACTTGGTCTGCCAAAGGTTTGGTTTTGAACCCACTTGCTCACCGCTTGTGAGATAAAATTCAATCGGAAATGGTTTTCTTTTTAATTGTCAATCTTATCCCATTTCTGTTCTATAAATTATTATCGCTTTTTGTTATTTCTGATTATGTAAAAGATTGTTTCAGAATCAGGATGAATACTTTGATCTTGTTTGATGTATGAACTCGCTTTTTTAAAACTACTGCCTTCTTGACTTTGATAGTAATGTTAACAGAGAGACAGGTTGATCGTTTAAGCCTTGAAGGTGGCAATTCAACTTCTTCTCCTTGGTGATGGAATTCATCACATAGTTTAATGCTTTTAAAGTCAGCACTTGAGTTTAATTAAGTTCCAATTACTTGATTCAATAACCTATTTAAGATTTTACTTTTGTAGGAAGTTAAATGACAACAATTGATGAAATCAGAACATACATCTAAAATATACAACTTAAACACTTATTAATCTTTTAATTTTAAAAATTTTGTAAATTTTGAATTTAAAATACGATGTTAATAAGATTTCAAATGTTGAAATCAAATTTAGAATAACAAAAAATTTTGGATTAAAGCACCAATCCCTTTTAGGCATTGATCGATTTGGTTTAACTGAAACACACCTCTAACAAACAATCTTAGCACTCTTGATTGTTTGTATATATAAACTTGAAAAATATTTTTCAATGGGATAAATTTGTGTTTTGAGTAGAGTTGATCGACAATTCTGACACGACTCGAAATTCTCTAGAAATAAAACAGGTTAAACCCGCACTATTAAGAAGCGGGTCGGCTGCATGTTAACCTGTCATAACCCATTTAATAATGGCCAACCCGTCAACACGAAGTAAACCCGTATAACCGTTAATTATGGATTATGCTATATTTCTTTTTGAAATTTTGGATGTGGGAGTACTTGATCCTAAGATTGGAAAACTTGAAATATTTTCCTTCATCATTATTGAATTTAATTATCCATGAATTATATATAATTATTTATATTGTTCGTCTTGTGGAGTTTTTAGTGAATTAATCAATTTATGCATTTTTTTTAGTTAATGGGTCACAATGTTAACCCTTAAATGAGTCATTTTGGCTAACATGAATCGACCTATTTATTAAATCGGTTAAGCAGGTTGGAAACGGGTAACCCTTTTAATTAATAAGTTGGATTTATGTAATCTTCGACACGACAAATACATTGACCCGACCCGACACGACACAACCCATTGACAGCCCAAGTTTTGAGTATGGCTAGATCCCGCACAAAAAGAAAGACGAAATCATAGTTAAGGATACTACTTCGCACCTAGGGAAATAAAAGAGATTATACTATTCTTGATCTATTATTAACCCTGTATTCACTTCTTTGTTGTAATCACATAGTACAAAAACTAGTAGCTTGGCAATATACAACCTCCTCTTCGCACATCGCACACATCCAGCACATGACTAGCATGTCATCAGAAATTGGAGGTGTACATATATGGCCACCCACAATTTAGAATTTATGGTTAAACTATATGAACGCATTTGGATTTTACATCTTTTATAATCACTTGCATCATTGCATGAATACATTACAAAGATCACTCACCCCCGCATGTTTTCAACATGCATATATGTCTGTAACTGTAGGAGATAGACCTCCGGATCCGTGTTGTCTAAACATCACTCTAAACTAAGTTTGTACTGATGTCGTCATTCGTAGAAATATGAAATCAATGTAAGAATCAAGAACAAAATACATGAAATGATGAAATTATCATATGTTCATAAATATTATTAATATCATAAACCCTACAGTGCAAGAAATCATTCGATAACATTTCTTATTTCTCAATGATATACAACTACAAAATTATACTAAAGTCCCTAATCTTCATCTTCATGGATAGCGGTTGCATTCAAGGATAAAATTACATGAAGTTATCATATGATTAAAAACCGTACAGGATAGTTTTCTCGCTAGATAGTAAAATATTGTGGTGGCATAATTACAAAATGTTGACGATGTGTCGCCTAGCAAAGTATTATATATAGAAACTTAGAAAGTGAGAAGTTGCACATGACAAATCGAATAAAAGCTAATCTCTCTGGAATGCCTAATTATATCATGCCTTGTTTTAAAATAGTATGTCTTGTTTTAAATGTCTGAAGTCCCTTATAGACAGATTGAATATTTAGATTTTTTTGGGGGCAATTCACAATATCGTATTGATTGGAACCAAGTTTGTTTTTTTTTTTTGAAAGGTGGAATCAAGTTTTTTTACTAAAGTCAAAAGGAGGTTTAGGCATTAGACAACCTTATATTTTTCAACATAGCTGCCCTTGCTAAGTTGGGATGGAAGATCTTAACCCAGCCAGATAATTGATGGGTTGAACTAGTCACTAAAAAATATCTTAAGCATGGTCATTTTCTTACTGTTCATAAGAATTCTTCTAATTCTTTGGTTTGGAAAGGTATTTTAGATGGTAGGGATATTCTTACTCAAGGAATGAGATGAATAGTTGGTGATGGACATTCTATTTTATTCTGGTCTTTTAATTGGCTTATTCCTTTTCCTTTGTTTTCAATCATTCTAGAAGATCGAAGAAGCAATAGATTGGACTCTTATAGTTAATCATTTCATACATAATATGACTTGGTATAAGGATGCCCTTTTATCCATTCTTCCACATGATATTGTTAATGAAATAATAGCAATTCCATTACCTATTCATCCTACTTCATATACTTTTGTTTGAGGTCCTTCGGGTTCGGGTAAGTTTACTATTAAGAGTGCTTCTTGGTTGCAAATCCAACAAGTTCCTGAACATTCTAGAACTTCGCTCTTAACTAAGTCATGGAAGTTAAATATACCTCCTAAAGTTAAAATCTTCGCTTGCACTTTAATTAGGAATGGTCTTAAAACAAAAGATAGAGTTTCTTGGTACAATCATCATATATCTGCAGTTTGCTCCTTTTGTTAAGATGAAATGGAATATGTGGATCATTTATTCATACATTGTCAATTTGCCGTAAATGTGTGGTTTAGATCTCTTACTTCTACACTTTTGAACTGGAATAACTCTTTCATCTCTTGGATTGATCATATAGCTAATAATGATGACTCTAGAGTACATCTTCTTTCTATCTTAATGCTTGCTTGGTCAATTGGGCACTCTTGAAATAAATTAATTTTCCAGATCGAACTTAACGTTATCTCCTCACCAATGTTTTTGTCAGGCAATTGTGCTAGGTTCGTATTATGCTAAGGCAAATCTTAAGAATAGGATTCCAAAATTTTCTAAATATTTTCATATCAAGTGGCAGCCTCCTGATACAAATCAAGTTAAATTAAACTTTGATGGTTCTGTTCGTAATGGCTTTGCTACTATTGGCTTTGTTATTAGAAATGCAGATGATAATCCCTTGTTTGCTGCTAATAAGAAGTTAGGAATCATGAATGCTCTTGTAGCAGAAGCAACTGCCTTAAGGGATGATTTACATATGGTGTTACTTCATCAACATGCTAATGTTGTGGTCGAAGGTGACTCTAAGATGTTGATTGACTGCATTCAAGGAATATGCAAAGTGCCATGGAGAATTCAGATTCTGACACAGGATGTAAAATGATTGTCTCATCAGTTTAATTTCATTGTATTTCGACATATTTACCAGGAGGCAAATTTCGTGGAGGATCATCTCGCTTCGCTGGCTCATAAATCTCAAAATAATTCTGTATGGTTTTTATGCTTATTCCTTGCTGTGTCTCTAGCGTTCTATTTGGATTAGTTGGGAAGGGGAGTTACCGAGTTAGTAGAGATTTTATTTTTTAGTTTCTTTTACTTTTTTCTGTTATCGAAAAAAAAAAACATGACCGATCAAATTGCATGCAGTGTTTATATAATTACTTGAAAGCAACCAAAACCAGTGCCTCTTTTGCTGATGAAAATGAAAGTAGAAAACCCTAGATGAAGGAATAAGGTGTCCCTTTCTCTCTCTATTTTCTCTTCTCTTTTCTCTTGCTGTTTGTCGCTCTTGGCAAATGAACGAGCTGGGCGTGAGGCCACGTCTCATGCAAAGAACCCTAAGTGCCATATTTTAATTACTTGCAGATATATATATATACACACACACACACACACACAACGCTTCTCCACTACGGACGTCCGCAGTTTTTCTTAGGTACAGATTTTAGGTTTTGACCCACTTTTCGATCATATTTTCACATCTTAACCGTTCAGTTTTTAGGTCATAATGTATAGATCACCTCTGCAAAATTTCAGCCAAATTGGTGATTGTTAAGGCATCCAAAACTGCAATTTACAACAATGTACACGAACGGTTCCGGTTCTGCAAATTCGGTTCGTTCGTGTAAATTGCAGTTTTTGATGCCTTAATGATCACCAATTTGGCTGAAATTTTGCACATGTGATCTATACATTAGGACCTAAAAACTGAATGGTTAAGATGTGTAAATATGATCAAAAAGTAGGTCAAAACTGAAAATCCGCACCTTTTTTTCTTAGGTGCAGATATCCGCACCTGAGCAAAGTTATATATATATATATATATATATATATATATATATATATATATATATCAGTGTTTTTGTTCAAACAGTCTAACAGAAGCGTCAAAACCTACTTTGCTGGTTTGCTTGCGTAGGTCAAAACTCTACGTCTTGTAATTTTATGCGAGGACTGGTTTCGTATGTATGACCAGTCCAAATTAGTAGCTCTACCCCCGTAGAGGGCATTAATCTAGTAGATTAATTAAGAGTTAAAACTACTGGCTGGCTGAATTAAGATTATAGCTAGGTAGCCTAAATCTTGACCAAAACGGTAATTTGGTCAAAGCTAGCTAGCAGCAGTGAATTGATGCTCATGAATGCCCTGTAGTCGATTAATCACACAATCAATTGCACACGACAATTTTCCCATTATTTAATTACTGGGACTCTAAGAGCTCATGCTTTTTAAGAAAATTCAAATATGTACAAAAGTTATTAAAGCGCTCATTTTTAAGTTGTAGCTCCAATCGATTTGATTTGAAAAAATAATAATAATTACAGCTCCAACCGTGCATGCAACTCGAGCACCAATTAATTATGTGAAGTTTGTTAACCACAAAACAGAACTGGATATGAACTTAAATCAATGAAATAGCCAAATAGGTTTGACTCAATTTTGGGTTGGGTAGTTTACACAAGCTTTTGTTATTCTTCTTTTATCTTGTTTTAAAATTTATTTGTGTTTTCAATACACTTCATGCGTCAATTTACTAATAAACATGCAAACATCAATTGATTGCGCAAAAACTCAAACTGCAACACCAATTATCAATCTCATCCAATACTAAAACAATTAAGCATACTTACTTTACAAACAACAAATTAATTACTACATCCATTTCTTTTGAACCTGAATTTAGAGAGGCAAGGAAGTTCAGATGAGGTACCCGTATTGAAATTCACAACATCGCCTTGAAGCGAATGTAGTTTGTGAGGAAGAGGAACACAATACACTCTCCAAAGGAAAGAGGTGGCCGGGATGTAGATTTGTTGATATGCCCTACGGCCTACGGTCACCAACATTTTGGCTTTGGCTAGTCCTCAATGGTCATAACATTAGCTGTTCGTTTATGGTCAAACTTTCTAATTATTTTGGCTAACAAAATCCCTCAAAGGAGCAGTATAAACTATCGTTGGCAGACAAATCGTTTAAACTAAGCACGTACATGCATAAGCGTGATTCGAGTGGTTTTACCTTGAGTTACCATCAACCCCCCGTGCGCATAAATTCCGAAATTGTTGTCCCTCAACAGACAAAACTCCACTTCTTATGGTCACTATTCCCAGACACTAGTAAAAAAATATAACCTATAAATTGACTAGTAAAAGTAAAATAACAGCAGAGATTTACTGGATAGTGGCTACATCATAGGTAAATATATGTTAATATACAGGCACTGGTTTAAGCAAATTAATCTGCCAAAATCACTGCCCTTAAAAGCTGGGGGACCTTGGATCCAAATTATTTCACAGAGAGGAAGCAAAACCTGCCTGATGATCGGGCTCATTGTTTCCCGGTTTTTTTGGTCACTTGTCTCCCACTTCTTTCATTTGTAGCCCCAAAACTTAGAGCTTCCTTTATTCCTTCTTAGTTTGTCACTTTTTATAGCAGCAGAAAAGTTCTTAATTGGCTATATTTACAGGATAGCAGCACTGTTGACAGTTCATTCTTGCATTGACCAATTAAAGATGGAGTGTAGTTTTTTTTTTCGATTGATAAGATGGGATGGAGTGTAATTAACTTGTAAAAATGGTGCTTTCTCCATGTTACTTTTGTGAAACATTACGTCCCACTTTGGGTGTACCTTACATAGTTGTAGAATCAATCTTTGAATTCAGTACAAACTTTCCAACATTTTGGTCAATTTCACTTTTTGACATCTATGTGCCATATAGTGTTTTATTTTACCAAAAGAAAATTTATTTTATATTAATCAACCACTTTCAAATCTCGATAACAAAATCTCAATACACTGAGTCAGGTTTTTACAAATTCATTTTAATCAAATAACATAACTAATTACTCTCAAAATTCATATAAGATTTGAACCGCTACTTCTCTGAAAGTATAGTTCTTGGCTTCTTGCCTCCCTCTCTACACCCTCCCCGTGCTCAGAAGGCCAAGAAACTCAAAAAACAAAGAAACCGGTCTCATGAGCCTAAAGTTAGCAGAAAGTCTTATGTATGGTTTATAGTTTGAATATGCATATTTATTCACAAAGATGAATAAACGGATATGATCTATTGATGCAACTCAAACTTAGATATAACATTAAAAAGAGATGTAGAATGAGTAAATTGACAATTTATTTAAAAGAAAAATAAAACATAGGTAGAAGACATTGGTTATTGAATAATTTAGTACCGCAACAATAACAAGGACCTTACAAACAAAAATTTCAACACAAATATCATCAAATAGAGGATATATATTGATGAGAAGTCTATGAAAATTTTAAATAGAACTTGCGGAATCAACTGAAGCAAGAAAACAAAATATTGAGAAGATGTAACATGTCTAACAACATAATAAGGAAGTGGCAAATTGACAACTTGTGTCCATTCCTAATTAACCCATGATATTTCAATGGATAAAATATGAACTCCAATGTGAAAGATTTTTATGGAACTTATGGTTGGTGGCATGTCTTCCGGTCACATCTGTTAGACAGCGGTGCTCAATTTAAAGCGCCTGTACTCAAAGGCGTAGCTACACACGGGCTCCGCTGGGCTACAACCCACCCCAAATTTGAAAAAACATTAATTTATAGCTTAAATTTAGTTTAAAAAATTAAATATTAAAAAGTAGCCCACTTCAAATTTCTAAAGTTAGCCCATATGTTAATTTTTTTTTGTCATATCTATGTTATTTATTTGCTTGAAGTATTTGGTTGTGTTTTATTTTCTATTATGTTTTAAGAGACATATTCACATAAAAAACTTGCTTTTTTTTAGGTAAATTAAGTCAGAATAAGAGTTGGCTTAGAATTATGATACAAATTCAATAATTAAAGATTTTTGGTTCTATTCAAGAGCACAAGATAAAATTTGAGTAGATATGTTTTTTTTTTAATCAAACCCAAAACAAGTTCCAATATATTGCATCACAAGCCAAAATAGGCCGGTACATACCCATCCGCAGAATACAAGAAGTTAGTGGTAGTACCCACAATGGTACGTAACTAAAGACCCACTCGTAAGACAATTAAGTACGTAGTCATAGCGAGAGTCCTCTTTCGGTACTACCCTAGAGGCGCTAGAAGTACATAAAGTGCACAAAACTGCATAGGTTCCTAAACAAGAAATTATTGTATTTAGATAAACTAAAACATAGCAATGGACCTAGGGAAAACACTCCATCCCAAAATAAAAGCCCAAAAGGACAACTCCAAGAGAGGAAGTCCAGCTCACGGCCCAGCAGAGAAGGGTGCCCTAAGCCTAGCCCAAACACCACCTCCAAACCAAAATCTGTGCACAGCTTCGGTGTAGTCGCCGACCACCACCATCCAGAAACTTCGCCGCCGCAACCACCCCACGAGATTGCCCATAACCAACAAGCCACCCGGGCCCTCTCGATCCGACCAGATCCCCCATATCCACGCTGCCACAGCAATCCAACCAAACCACCAAAGCCCCCGCGCCTCCACGAACGATCTGCTTCGACTTCGCCATAGCCACTGCCTCCTCCAGCTCTGGGAATCCCATGACGAAGATTGCTCCACAGGTTCTAGAAGCTCATGGCCAAACCCACCGCCTCTGTACAACTCGACCTCGACTCAGAAAAAAGATCTGGGCTCCACCTCCACCCATTCGGCAGACCTTCGAGCCAAAACTCCCCACCAAAAGCCGCCTAGGCATTAGCATTCAAGAGCCCGTCCGGCAGCAGCCCAAAACGGCGAACCAGCGCCGACGAGAAGAAAATCGAAAAACCCTAGATCAAGAGCCGTCTGAGTTTTGTGGAGCATTTATGGTTAGTTAAGCTAATACTTTGAGTAGATATGTTCTTTTGTCTTAGACTTTTGTTATAGAATTTCTATCAAACGTTATAATGTTGATTTTTTTGGATCAGTTAGCTATTTGATTATTTAATATGTAATTAATATATGATGTGGTTTAATTTAAGGAAAGAATAAAACATTTTACTAGTAAAACTTAGGGAAAAAATAATAATTTAAAGCATTAGTAAACCTTTATTAAATTTTTTTTTAGCCCACCCTATTTTAAAATTCTAGCTCCGCCATTGCCTGTACTTAGATTGTATGGACTTTTATTTTTCATAGTTAACGTTAATTGTGTTAGTTGTAAAGTTTCGTTAGGTATGATGTCTGTTAAGTTTTATTGTTATCGTGAATTGTATAAGTTATATATTACAATGCATATTTATAATTCAAATATCACTATAGACTGTCTTTTTATAGTGATAGACTAGCAAGAAATTTAACAATGTGTTATTGTCCGAATAGATAAAACTCATTTAGAATCGTAGATTGATACATTAACATACCGTAAAATTTATAACTATTTAATTTATTTTGCAAAGAAAAGTTGAAAACAGTAATGAAGATGTGGTGGCATAAAAAATTTGAAATTTGGGAGGTGGGTCAAATACATCCAGGTGGACCAGATCTGAGTGAGATACATAGCCTCTGAATAGATTATTATGTTAAAGCTGCATGTAAGACAAGTGTTTGAAGGGAGTGACAAAGGCCCCATTTGGTAAAAAATAAAAAAGTTTTATTTTACAAAAAGTTACCAGAGGGTAGCTGAGGCAGCCGAAAGAAACAAACAAACCCTAACAAAATTCTCCCATTTCCGCCCAGCCCGGATCTTTCGCAACCTTGTTTCGGACCATTTTTCTCTTCCCCCAGCACCCAAAAGTCTTATCATTATTTACTCCCTCTCCCTCTCCCTCTCTCTCTCTCTCTCTCTCTCTTCTTATAAGTTTATAACCCATCATCTTCTCAGATTCTCTCTATCTATCTTTCTATCCCTCCCAAAAAACCCACTTGAGAAGTTTATCTCCCTATAGCTTAAAAACCCAAATGGCTCTGCATGCATTGGGTTTCTAGGTCTCTTATCTCTGTAATTTCATCACTCCCCCCTTCTGTGCCAACTACAAGGCCCAGTAACCTCCAAGTGAAACTTGCCTTCCGCTTCGTGATTATCGTAAAAACCCAGATGAGATTACAGTCTCTGTAACCGTTGAGTCAGTTTCAGTTTTTAAGGTGAGCAGAAGAAGAAGAAAGAAGGAAAAAAAAAAAATTGAATCAGTTTCACCACCTCAAGTGGTTGTTTGTTTTTACTTGCTTCTTTTTTTTTGGTTTCTTCCTGGGGAAAAAAAATTTAATTTTGTTCCAATGTGGTGATCCTGTGCATGCTTTGCTTCGTGCTTTCAGATTTATTGCGAGGTGACGAAAGAAAAACCGAAACGCCCGATTTCTAGTTTGAATTTAAAAGAAATGGCTCCGGCGACTAATTGGCTATCCTTCTCCTTAATGTCCCCCATGGAAATGCTAAGGTCCTCCTCCGAGTCCGAGTCTCCCTTCGCTCAGGCTTACGATACCGCCGCTGTTACTGCTCCCTCTCCTCATTACTACCTCGACAACTTCTACGCCAACGGTAAATGATCTAAACATATTCACTACTTAACTCTCCTTGCAATTTTTAGCTTATGCTGTGTTTGGTTGGCCCGGAAATCATATCAATGGCCGACTCGAGTTTTTACCCGAGTTGAAAACCGAGCAGCTTGCCTGATAAAGTTGAGAAAGCTCTAACTGCATGTCGACGTAATAATCAGACCCATAATTTGTTTGTTTTTCTCAGGGTGGACGAACCCGAAATCCGAAGTGTTCTACACGGAAGGCGAGGAAGACCAGCAAACGAAACAGACCCACTCCGATTCGCTTGCGAGCTTCATCGACCCACAAACCCAGAACCAGCCGATTCCCAAGCTCGAGGACTTTCTCGGAGACTCCATGGTGCGCTACGCCGATAGCCAAACGGAGACGCAGGACTCGTCGCTGACCCAAATCTACGACCAGGGCTCGGCCTACTTTGGTGACCACCACCAGAACCAGGATCTCAAGGCGATTACTGGGTTCCAAGCCTTTTCGGCTAACTCGGGCTCCGAGGTCGAGGACTCGGCCTCCATGGCCAGGACTCAGCTCGCTTGCGCCGAGTTTACGGGTCACTCGGTTGAGTCGATTGGGAACGAGTTGGGTTTCTCGAGCTGTGGTGCAACGAACACAAGCAATGCTTTGTCTCTTGGGGTCACTAATACGAATACTAGTACTCAGACCTCGAATCGTGAAAAGGCTATTGTTGCGGTGGACACTGATAGCACTAAGAAAATATCTGATACTTTTGGGCAGAGGACTTCAATTTACAGAGGAGTTACTAGGTAATTAAATCTTTCTGGGTTTTCTACCTGATTTAATGTTCATGGTTCATTTGGGTTTTTTCTGTTCTCGGTAAAAATAATATGAGAAATCAATGCATATACTAAGAATAATAATATTGAGGTTTTAATGAAGAACTGGGTCTTGGGCCTTTCAATCCCTCGTTTGACTAAACTTTGTGAGTGTGATTGATTAGTTTAATTCAAGGGAAAAAAGATGAATGCACCAGTCTGAACGGAGGAGGTCATATTTTGTATTGGGTCATATTCATGCATAGTACAAGGAGTCTCTATGTTTCTGACTCAGAAATATGATTTTTGTATTTGGTTGCTACAGACATCGTTGGACGGGTAGATATGAAGCGCATCTCTGGGATAACAGCTGTAGAAGAGAGGGTCAGGCCAGGAAAGGACGTCAAGGTCCTATTTCTCTCTCTGTCTAACTCTCTCTCTGTCTCAAATCTGCATTATTATTCATTTTCAGAGTGAGAAATTATGAATGTTAGATTATTATGCACAGTACAAATCATGTACATAATGCATTGAGGGACTTTAGCACTGAAAAGAAGCTTGCATGCAATTTTCAAAGGCGGAGCCTTTAATTATGGGGGCGCTTGGAGGTTTTGCTACTTTTCTGGGAGGGGCCCTGGATTCAAATTTGCATACTTTTTCATTAGTCTCACATGATTGATTGATGGTTATCTAATTGGTACAATATGGTACTTTGATATTTTCTGCTCTGAGCTTGCTTTCTTCTCTTTACTTGCTTTCAATCAAACTGATTTGATCAGATGGGCCGCCGTTTTGCCATTATGTTCATGTGGGTTTAAATTTGCATTGCTTTGTTGTCTGGTCTTTCGGTCCATTGCCCTCTCAGTTAAACAGATTAGACTCTGGATTTGTGTATTGACAAGATTGCCAACCAGATCCTGAATTTGCAGACCTCGATGAAACTTGGTCTTGTGAAACTTGGCTTTAACTTTTGCTTTTGCTTTCATCTCTGCAACAAGTTCTTGGGGGTTTGACCGGAGCACCCACTTCAAATTTTTTTATCATAAATAGATACATACAGCATCCCTTTATTGTCTCCTAAACTTGGTAGATAGTGACTTTGCTGGACTGTAGCCTGGTAAAGTTAGCTAGCTGCTAGATTCTGGGCCACCCATGAACCTCAGAATCTCATGTGCAGTAGCATATACCTATGGATAGTGATGAAGTAAATTGGGTGGGAAAACAATTTGGTGGTCTCTGACAAAAAAGTTGAGTGATATTGGAAGCTTGTACCTTGTACAAAATTTATGAAAATTCTAAGGTGCTTAAAACTCTGGAGTTGATAAATTCTTTAATGCTTAAAACTAGCCTGTTAGATTAGTTATTATTTGCTTTCGATGTGCCCCACACAACGCCAAAATTTTTGATTACTTGAGCATATAGTTATCTTGTGAAAAAATGGGAACAGGGTATTGGGGACGGGACCATATCACTATTTTAGCTGACTATGACATTCAAAGCACATGTTTCTTAGTTTAATTGTGTTTTGATTATTATATTAAGTGACTGCTGTACTAAGCAGAAAAAATTGACTACTATAGCTGATGCTCTAATCTTGTTTTACCTTTTGCATAAAATGTGGGATTGTGGAAATCTTGCTGTCACTCAACAACTGGTCCTGATCTACAGTTTACTTGGGTAAGACTTTACGCAATTTGTTTTTCCTTGTTTCCTTGGTACAAGGAAAGTTCAGTTCCCGCGTAGTTACTTTCAATTACAGAAGGATTTATAATGAACTCTAATTTTCAGGTGGATATGACATGGAAGATAAGGCAGCAAGGGCTTATGATTTGGCTGCTCTGAAATACTGGGGACCTACTGCGACTACCAACTTTCCTGTAATACACAGAACGGATTAATTTTAAAGCTACTACACCAATTTAGCATCCCAATCGTTATGAAGGTCAAAAACTAAGCTGATGGTTTTCATGTTCTCAGGTTTCAACTTACAGCAAAGAACTGGAAGACATGAAACTTGTGACCAAGCAAGAATTCATTGCTTCCCTCAGAAGGTTTGCTCAACCCCTAGCATGTTGTTTCTGAAATACTATTGGTCTGTTCTGCAGTAAGTTAAGCAAGTCTTCCCAATGTTTGCAGGAAAAGTAGTGGTTTTTCAAGGGGAGCTTCTATGTACCGAGGTGTAACAAGGTTGGTATTTCTATGTTCAATTGGTTTGTTGGTCATTCCTATTTAAGATCATGTGTTGTGTATTATTTTTCGGCTTCGTAAACAAGGTTTGCTCATTTGCTACGTAATTTGTTCTTGCAGGCATCATCAACAAGGTCGCTGGCAAGCAAGAATAGGCCGTGTTGCTGGGAACAAAGACCTTTACCTAGGGACTTTTGGTAAACATTCTGACTTTAGATAAGGAGTTGAAGTGTCTGTCAATAGACGACTCTTTCTTCTACAAGAGTTCATATGCACATTTAGATTGTGTCATCACATTTTATAACTGGTGGCAGCTACTGAAGAGGAAGCAGCAGAGGCCTATGACATAGCAGCCATAAAGTTTAGGGGCATCAATGCAGTAACAAATTTCGAGATGAATCGATATGATGTAGAAGCTATTGGCAAGAGTTCTCTTCCTGTTGGTGGTTCAGCGAAGCGCTTAAAGATCTCTCTTGAATCGGAAGAGCAGAAACCATCTGTGACCAACCATGATCAGCAGCAGCAGAATTCTCAGTGCAGCAGTGGCAGCAACAGCAACAACATCAATTTTGCTAATTCCATGGCGCAACCAATTCAGACCATCCCTTGTGGAATTCCATATGATCATGCTGCAGCACTTTATCATCACAACCTTCTCCAACAGTTCCAATCGTATAACTACTATGGCACTACTTCGGATTCTTCAGCAGGATCGCACCCTAACATTGCAACAAGTCAGATGACTATGGCGATGATGCCCCAGCAGCAGCAGCAGCAGCAGCAGCAGCCAGCTGAGTTCTTTCTCTGGCCTCAGTACCAAACTCATCATTCATAGGGGGACTAAAAAGGTTGTGGTTTCGTTTCTCCCATAATGTTTTGTTAGCCGCTAACATTATCCGGCTGACCCAACATCTGACCCTCACTCCAATCCACCTCTTGACCTTCTAATTAGGACTAGGAGTAGGGAAATCAAGGCAAGTAGGTTTTTTGTTTGGAGGCTAAAGTTATGGATAGAGTAGGAAGGAAGCTGGATTTTGTATTTAAGGTGGGAAACTTTGAATGGCGTATCCATTTACTTTTAAGAAATTTTCTTTTGGTTCATCTTTCCAAAGCACCCGTTTTCTTTAGTTGGTTATATTAATTTCTAGATGCAGAATTTACATAATCATACACAGATTATGCTATTTTGCCTTGCTGGATATAGGATATCAGCATATCACATGAACCCATATGTATTGTGTGTTTCTCTGGACATAACCTTCCATCTCTTTCATCGCCAGAAACCCCTTGTAGAATCTTGAATCATGAACATTTTGGTTAGATCTTATAGTGATGTAGAGCGTTTGGCTGAAAGAATTGAAGAGAATTGAAGAGCAGATTGATTGAGGAAAAGGTAAAACAGAAATATTGTAGATTTGACGTTCGGTGTCAGAATGATAATTATTATACCTTAAATGAGTGTTTTTTTTTCGGGCTTATGAGGTCATTTTGAGCCTCAAAACTGTATTACTCTTACTCAAACACTAGTTGACATAAAAAGAATTTGGGGGTGTTACAAATTCATGATACATAACCGATCTTTTTTTTATTTTTTTATAAGTTTTTCTCATTTATTTATTTAATAAGGAATGACATAGATGGAAGTTTGATAAAAAAATAACAAAAAAAAATATAAGGGGGTGCATTGAGTAATTGAGGGGATGTATTTAAAATTCTCTAACCGGAAACATGAAAAAATACATAGCATTAGCCAAAAGTACACACGATAGACACCTAAATTTAAATAGACTAATTTAAGAAAAACTATTTCTCGCATATGAATTCAACTCCCTAATTTTTCTAAACAGATCAATTTAGAGCAACTCCAACAGCTTCTCCATATTTTAGTTTTTCTCTATTTTAGGGAAAAACGAGCCTCTTTTGCTCCAACAGATTCCCTATAACTTTCTCCATTTTAGGGAAAGTGAGGAGAGAGAAAACAAAATTCCCTAAATTTACAGCAATCTCTAAAATTTTAAGGAAGAATTTGGAGATTTTAGAGATTGCTGTAAACTAGGGAATCTGTTGGAGTTGAAGAAGAAAAATTGCTTAAAGTTTTGACTTTTGCTTCCCTATAATACAAAAATTATAGAGAAGCTGTTGGAGTTGCTCTTAGAACCTCTTTTTCGTTCACAAAATATTATATCACGTATAGCAGGTAAGATCTCATACACATTCACGCATCATTGTTTTTCAAAAATTAATACATTGATTGTCGCCTATTACATTTCCAAAATCGGCTATATAGAACTGTGCATTGTATCTAGGAAAAAATGTTCTAGGGTCACTAGAGCCGTCTCAAAAGTTTTGGAGGCCCTGTGCAAGATAGAAAATATGGCATTCTCTATGCGATTATACATGAATATATCATTGAAAATTTTTGTTATATACAATAATACAAACAAATATAAATACATAACTAATTACTTTAGGCTTCTTTTTTTTGGCCCTCTTATCTTATATTATTATTCCACTTCTTTAAAAACAAAAAAAAAATTAGAGAGAAAGAGGAATAAAGCTTGTTAATAAAAATCCATTTACAAACAAAATTACAATTCAATTATGAATTATTAACGAAGGATCAAGGATAAATGTAATATCTACCAAAACAAGAAAATGGAGGAAGAAAAGGGGGCCCAAAAAAAGAAAGAAATAAAAATGCCGGTGATTTGCATGAGGAAAAGGGGCCAAAAGAACAAGAAAATGGGGGTAGGAAAAAGGGCCCAAAAGCAAATCAGTCTCACTGAGAATCAAACTTGCACTACTAAGTTGGAAGGAGAGTGGATTGCCAACTAAACTACAAAGCTTTTCAGTAGTGAGGGCCCTTTCATGAATAATATAGATGTACAAAGAAGTATATATAGGGCCCCAAAATTTGGGGGCACTGTTCCATCACACAGTTTGCACACCTTCTAAGCCGGCTCTGAGGGTCACTCGGATCAATTTGTTAAAACCACATCACGCCCATTTTTTTTCCCCAAACTGCCTTTCTAGAACCGTCCAGGCGTCCACTTCGACTATAAAAGTACAAAACTATTCCCATCCTAACTAGTAGGTGCACACTCGAAAACTAGGCATGATTTTTTAGATGGTTTTTGTAGAGAAAATGGTGAAAATTTCAGAGGCGTCTGAAAGAGAAGACGAAGATGATCCAAAGATGGTGTTCGACCTAAAATACTTACAATTTGAAAATATCGGATCCATGATTTACCAAACAGAGGTATTAATATAAATTATTTAATCACACAATTTACATTACCAATAACAATTTGTATAATTCTATGTCTTGTTGGAATAGTCTCTAGATGGAGTCACAGGGAGGCCATAGAAGAGAAGGCCACAAAGCTATGCTCCTCACGGGAGGTATACTTGAAGGACCCAGACTGGCATCGTTTCAAAGTTATTCTCTTCAACAGGGGACACAAGGGTGTACTTAATTTCTGTTCATCTCAATATCTTGTTAAATTTTGGCTCTTTCATCTTTTTCACCTTCCTCTTCCCCTTCCCCCTTGACGCTGAGAGAGAATCTGATAAAAAGAAAAGGCATCGACTATGTTAGATCTGAAAGATGGTTATGTTAGCCCCAGCATTGCTGCATGTTGAAGATGCTTTCCATCGGCAAGAAACTTTGCAAGAGTGTCAGAAGAAAAAACAATTTAGACATGGATTTGAGACTGATAATTAGTTGTCACATATATGGCTGTTGTAACTAGACTTTTTGTCAAGCCCTTCTCCTTTAGGCTTCTCATAGATAATTTGACAGTTAGTCGTATTAGAGGTTATTTGTTTGTAATTTCATTCCTTTTTAAAAAAATAAATAAATAAATTGTTGTTATATGATTAGACTTTTCTTATTTTCGATTACAAATTCATTGGTTTGTTGTGTAATGTAGAAAAAGATTTTTTTTGCTTCTCCGTCCGGCGGCACGTCCTAGCAACATCGTCGTTGGATGGGACCTTGTGTTCTAGAGCCGTTTTGGCTGCTTGATTGGTTGGTGGAGGATTTGGGTCTGAAATCCGGTTCAAGGATGGGGAAAGGAGATTGAGATGGCTGGAAGAGTGGCCAGGTTCGATGGTGGCTGTCGGGGTTAAGAGGGTGGTGCAGGTGGCATTCACCGCTACCGAGAGCTAAGGCTCGACGGATTTGGGGGCCGCGCGGCGGATTGAAGCTGGGATCGGTGATCTTTCTGCCAGGAGGAGATCGATCCGATCTGAATTGATCGGTGGTGCCAAACCCATTGCAGATCTGGGATCTGCCCAATGGGCATTGTCATCTCTGGTCCGGCGAGTGGCAGCGTATCCACGACAATGATGTCGCGGCGGTGAAGGCTCGATCGATTGATGGTGGTGGGTGTGCGACGGTGGGAATGAGGCTGGAACTCTTCCGGGCTTGGTGGGGCGTTTCCACATCTTTGGTCGGGTCTTGGGCCTAATTAGGGCTGTATTGCTTTTAATTTTCAGTTTGTTTGGTTCTTTAGTTGCAATTTATTTTTTGCTTTTAATAAGTCCTGACCATGTTTTGGGTTGGAAATGTGGGCTTCGTCCCGGCCTACTCACCTTGCGTGCCATGTCTGCTCTAGGTAGGAGGTGAGTTCCTTGCTTTGTCAAATGGTCGCAGCCTCCTAGTGGCAGAATGAAACTAAGTGTCACCGGGTTATATTTCTGTTGGCAGCATACAAGGAAAGCTAATAGTATTGGTTACTCATGGCTCCGAGTGAGCATTATCTTTCCGGTTTGTCACCACAATTGTAAAGCGAATGGAGTAGTCCGTAGAGCACTCTTCGCTAAAGGGTGCATGTTAGAATGCATATTCATAGATGAGATGCCTGTTATTATCTCAGGTGGGTCTCTTGAGGCTTATTGTAATTTGGGGTTAAGGCACTATGTCCTCGGTTTCATTAATGGTTAAGGCGTGAGGGCCGCTGCACCAGCCATTTCTTTCAAAAAAAAAAAAACAACATCCAAAATTAAGGTAATAGATTGCGCTAGTTTAAAGTAACACAGAGAAATTTAGAGCAACTTCCAAACCTTCATATTTTCAAACGAATTGGTAGTTTGTTACCAATATAAAGTAATGAGAACTAATGTAACACAATATACAACAGAACCTTGGTCAATATAACTATTGGGTATAGATTTAAATGTGCAAATAAATAAATAAATAAAATTAAGAGTTCTCAGCTCTCTAATCCTAGCTATGCAAAGAGGGGCACTAGGGAGAAAACCAGAAATCCGTGATATTTTCTCTCTTCCGCGGCCACTATCGTTAGCATTGGCGCTTGCCTGCTAGACATTGGGATGCTGCCAAACGGGATTTGATTATCCTATTTCCCTTGTTTCTTGGGATTGTCTTGCTTGGAGGGTTAAAAGTAGGTGATCGGCCTCGGCGTCTGGTTTGAAGCATCTCTGTGGCAAGGGGTTGTGGGCATCGTTTCAAGTGATGGCGTTGGTGTTGGAGACATCGAGGGATCAGACGGCGGCTTGAAGCGTAGGGGATCCAAATCTTGTGGAGTTTGAAAATGTTGCACTAGTTCATTCATTGTCTTCTGGGTAGTGGCGTCGTGGTAGTGCTTCTTAAGTCGTGGCGACGGTGGGTGTGCTCGCGGTGGTCATGACGACAAAGGTCACAGTGTGCGTGCAACATTATTGCTTGGAGAGATAGAGGTTGGAGCTTGTTACCCAAATAGTCACCCTCAAATATAAGGGATATAAGTAATAGTATAGAGATTTTTAAGAAAGATTGTCGAACCCAGGAGAATTGGATTCATTTCGCTAGCTAGGATGTTAAACTAAGGAGAGCTAAAAAATGCAAATGTACAATTACAAACCTAAATTCACAAAGAAATCTAGGCTCATGGTGAGTATGTGTATTGTGGTAGTAGTGAAATTGTTTGTTGGATAAAGTGGTGAAACAAATTAAATTAAATGCTCAAATGTAAACTAAACTACTCTAAACTAAACTAGTAATATGATGGATGAAGTTAGGGGTTAGATTGTCTACCACTAACCTCCCTTGCAAGTATTGAAGTTCAAATAAAAGTGATGTTATTCTAATTTTCCAATTACCCTGTTTGCATCTGGATAAGACTACAAAGGCTTAAACTCCTTTAATGTTATCTATTCTAAAAGGATAAGTTTAGAATTAAATATCTAAGAACAAATCCTATTACCGGTTAAATCTCAATTCATTGTTCCTAGATGCATAAAGCTTTCAGTTTAGATAATCATGCACATAGCGGATGCAACCATGCTATCAATACTTAAGGTTAACTACTCCCTAAATATATTTTCATGAGATGACAAACACAACACATTCAAAGTAGTTAAGTTTGAATGAATGCATTCACTTCTTGAATTAGCATATGAAGATGAAAATAACAAATAACATCAAATGTAAATTAAAACATCAATTCATATAAGTTTGGCTAGGCCTTTCAACCCGAGCCCCAACAAAGTAATTACTCACTCATAATCATACAAATTAGCAGCAAATCTATAAAGTTCATCAAGGTAAATTAAAGAGTTGAGGAAAGAATGAACTAGTTGAAGCTTGACAAATCAATGGGTAGCTAGCTTCTCCTTCGTTTTCCTCCTTTAATGCTCCTTGAATCATCCTTGATGGTGGAATGGATGGATGATAAGTTTCTTGATATATGGTGATGATGAATGGAATGGTGATGAAGATATGATGCTCATTCGGCCAACTTTGAGTGGTAGTGATGGAGTAATGATGTGGTAATGGAGGTTTGGATTTTAGGAGGTGGAGATGGAGGTTTTGTGGAGGACATTGAGAGAAAAAAAACATGTAATGGGGTGGTATGAGTGATGCATCTTCCTTATGAGAAGAGATGCTTAAATAGATGAAGATAGAGGTGTGGAAATGATGATGAGAAGCCAAGATAGCAGCTCAAGCATTGTAAGAAGCATGGAGATGGAGTATGAGAGTGATAATAGATCCTAAAAATAAAGAAAAAGGGTATAGAAGAGATGGAGTAAAAAGAATGAAGTAATGATGAGCTATAAGAGTGTAGAGTAGAAGATGATGACTTAGGAGAAGAGAGGAGCAACAAGCTCTCTTTATTATGCATGAGAAACATGAAGATGAAGAGTGTTGGAGTGGTTTAGGGTCACCAAAGTTAAGGTGACAAGCATGGAAGAGAAAGTGTGCAAGAGATGCCTATTAGCCAAAAGATAATATGATGGATTATGTAACGCCCCAAAATGGTTGACGTCACAGCGCCGCAAATCTTACGAAGCTTAAGTATTGATAAAGTAATACTCAAACTTCTTAAGATGCGCCAGGCTAAAGATAACGAAACTAAGTTTTTGGAAAGCTGCAAACTTGAGATTGGGAATAAACGTATCTCAACCTTTGGTGATAAAAAAAAAATTACTACATAAACTCAAGTGAGATCTGGTATAAATAAACTCAAGATAGTCAAACTAAATAGACTTCAAGGAGGTCTGAAATCTGAGGCTTCACACTACAAGTTGTGGGCAAATCTCAAGCAATGACAAGCAGCAAATAAGATTTATCCAACTGAAGTAACAAGCTCAGCAAGAGTAGATAGAAACTTGAAAATAGGAGACAGAAGGATGCAAATCTGGTTCACATACTAAAGCTGAGAAACATGGCTTTTAATATATACATGGCTCAAAATAGATCACTGAGAGTGATTCAATAGATGACTAGCCTAGATGTTTACATAAGGCAAAAGTGAGCCTTTCAACAGATTTACAACAAGCTGAGTTCAACTTTCCACAATAATAGTTCCAGCAAAATAAAGGCTCAATACACTAAATAACATCAGGATTACAAAATAGGATAAAAGACCTCAAAAGGTAGGAGTTGACAAGCAGCAAAATTCCAAAAGCCACCACTTCAGTTCTGCTCCCTTTCAACCTCGTGCACAATACCTGAAATGAGTAGGGGTGAGCATCGCTTACGTTCATATGCTCAGTAGGAAGTAACGCTAGCCAGGTTTGAAAACTAATTGAAAGTTTTTTGAGCTAAAAATTGCACAAAGTAAAAATGTCACCCAAGGTAATTTCACTCGTATTCATTAACAGAATGGAGTTTTAATTATTTCGAGTTCGAGCCATTCAAGACAGAATGTATCTCTTAATTATAATCCCTTATTACAAGAGAACACCCTTTGATTCCAATTATAAAGAAACCAATGTGTGTTTGTTTGTTTTTACGGCTGCACCAGAAATTTTGGAATGGATTGCCTACGTACCCTGGAGGGGATCAAGTCACTCGTAGTTCAAGAGTTTCAATGAGTGAATGACCCATTGGAGGGCTTGGATTTTTGGAATAGGAATAGTGTTTAGGATGTGGTTGCATCTAGATTATCTGATTCCAGATTTCCTACATACCCTTGCGGGATCAACCCACATGTTGTTCTAGTCATTTGAGAATTAAATGGGTAGATGACTCATTTATTTTTAGACTTGGGTTATTTGTCAGGGTTTGGAACCCTTGAATTTGCTTTTAGGTAATTCGGGAATGATTTGATTTAATTGGTGCTTAGGTGAATTTGACTAATGAAGTCAGGGTTTCGGATTGGCTGAATTTGACTGGTGGAGTCAAGGATTTGATTTGAATTTGTGGTTGTATCTAGTGGGTCGCTAGATTGCCTACATACCCTATAAAGGGATCAAACCATTGTAGTTCATAAAATTTATTGCTTTCGTGCTTTCTTGGTTTTGTACCAAAAGAAATTTCATTTTGGGTTTCGAAGTATTTTTTTACGAAATTGATGTTCAGGTATCATTTATTTGGACACCTGTTGTGTCGAGCCTCACCAAACTCTTCAAATGGGCCCAAAAATAAGATGGGCTTTGCTTGTGAGTCATTTCCTTGGTCTATATCCATTAAGGCCTTTTCAGAGGCTCAAAGTGATACGGAGGCCCAGTTACTATTTTCTCCATTCCACTTCTTTATTCTTCTTTTCTGTCTCGGAAAAAAACCCAAAACCAAAACGGAATGAAGGTGGACTTGAAGACTGAAATTGAATTAGAGTTGGTCTTGGAGATGGGTACACAGAAGCTTCCACGAAGCAAATGGGAGATGGGGTTATGTCTTTATTCTTGGTGAGAGACCTCTTAATTTGTCATTTGTGTTTCCTCAGGCCAGCAACACATTTGTGAGGTCGAAGCGGTGCCATCTCACAGCAGTAATTTGGAGCACCGTCATCCAAAACATGCGATGGAATCATGGTGTGGGGATCGCAGTTTCTCACTAGATTTTGGCAAAGGTAGTCTTCGTAAGCTTTGTCTTTTTGACTTTTGCTTCTTTCTTTCATTGATTCTAGGACCATGATTTAATTAAACTTTTGTTTGTTTTGTTTTCTTTGCTTGCAGGCGCAATTAGATCACCAAGCTTCACCTTCTTGGCCTCCTCTTTCATGGCTTCAATGGTGCTCCTTCATCATGGAGAATAGATTTAGCTTTGTGCAGGCCTCAATTTGAAGGAGAAAATTAACTTCCTTACTGCTTATTTGCAGGTGTCATAAGGAGGACACATAGATTATTGCTGACATTGAGAGTAAGTTTTGTTATCAGAACATTCACTTTCTTCTCTTTTTTGCTTGTGCTTTTGTCAATTTCTGCAATTGTCTTGTTCACATTGATTTCATTTAATTGAAACCTTCATGTTCAATCCTAGAGCCACCGCCAAAAGATTCTTGCATGAATTCAAAGCTTTTGATAATTATTTCAAAGCTTTTGGTATTACTGCACTCCACCTTGCCATTTTGTCTTCTAACCTTAATTGAACTTTCAATTTTGATTAGGGAGCACCCCACCGCCAAGCCTTTTTTTTTTTTTTTTTTGCTTTTCAATGGCGGCACCTCATCAAGCTTTTAACTTTGTTGTTTCGTGCAATTGTTAATTAAGCCTTTTGTTTTGTGCATGGCTTAATTAAACTTCCCCACATGGCCTGCAACGCCACCATCACATTCATTCTTTGTGCCATATTGCATATTCTTCAAACCAAGTGTTATTTTCTTTCGTGTTATTGATTCCGAAGGTGAATCCTCCGTTAATTTTTTTTGTGTTATTTGAAAAGAAAATATGGAATTTGGGGCAGGTTGTTTGTCTATGACGGTTGACAGAGAGCAGGGATGGTTATGGCCTTTGGTTTCCTTTGTTGTCGTTCAGCACCATCGTACCCCAGCAGCTTTGTATTTGCTTTGTTGCTGTTGAGAGCGAGTTCGGTGAAGCATCGTAGCTATGATAGCTTTGGGAGACGGAGCTCGACCACGATACGACACCCTAAGGCATGCTGTGTCAGAGCTCGAGGATGATACGGAACCCTATAGCACGTCATGCTAGAGCTCGACGACAATATCAACACCCTGATTCATGCTATGTCGGAGCATATATGATATTTATACCCTACGATATCACTGGAGGCCTGCAGCATTTGAGAACAACAAAGGAAAAGGTGCACATCGGTGGTGAAAGTCTCACCCTCTTCTCTCTTGCTTTCTCCCTCTCCTCGGCTGCTATCCTCTGCTTCTTCACAATCATCCTCACACTACTATGCTCCTCACCTTCGTCCTCTGCTTTCTTTTCATGTAGCACTTATATAGTGAACTGGTGATGAGTTTGACTTCTAATCACCTGGAGGGTTTTGGAGTTCCACTTAAATTGAAATAGTTTGGGAACTTATATTCCAAGAACCCGTGAAGGATGCAACTCTTCTCTTTGCAATTGCATTGTTATCTAGACTCTTAACAAAGCTAGGAGTCTAACACGTTTTTATAAAACCCAAAATAGGCTAGCTTGATGACCCTAAGCGTCTTCTTTTGCTTAGAGTTTCAGTTGCTATCAATCTTGTCCATTCTTTCTTTTTCTTTTATTTTTTTAATTAGAGGCTTTTAATTTTAAATAAAGCACTCATATTTTCCTACGGTGGATGGCCCTAGTTGTAAATGGGTGTGTGAATTTTATCGTTTCAACAAAGTTGGTACCAATAAAACTCTAAACATGCAGTGGCAGAAAAATAAAGTTTTGTATGCGAGTTTCCAATGAAAAGTATGTATGAAGGGGTACCCTTTTTTGTACAAACCGATGACCGGTCTTAGTGCCAACTACTTGCTTGCTAAAGTAAATGCACAAACAACCAGCAAGAAGTAGCGAGAGTGGCCGTTTACACCATACCACCTAGAAGTGATGCCACACTTGAAAGGATGTTAGACATCCTCCAACCCATACAGCCCCTACGGAGTTTTAGGGGATCAAAACCCAAGGAAGTCGTTTTGGTTCCTTCACTCTCAAGTCACCACTTAACAACAATGCAATGTGTATGCACAAAAACATAGAAATCTTTTCAAGAAAAGCTCTAACTAGTGAAGACCCCCAACCTAGAATCATTGATGTATATAACTCCCAGCAAGTACCACAGAACCACTCTTCAACTCACTTGAGTCCTTGATTCTATTATGAACATGTAAACCACCATCAGTCTCAATATTCTTTCTCCCGTAAGACATAGTCACACTTTTATAGTCTAAGCAGTGGCTAGAGCTTCACCATATATGGGCTTATTTTAAAAAGAAGACACTGATCATAATACACAGAAAACAAAGCTTTGTACTTTTGAACATGGATAAAACCTTTCGAACTGAAAATTTAAGACTCAAGGAATTCTTTGCATGTCTAATTGAAGATTGGGGATTGACAAAAGAGTAAAAGTTTCTCAAATCAATTGTCTTGTACCAAAAAGCTGCAAGTTTGAAAAGATTTCAGAAAAATGGTGACAAGAAGGAAAAATTCACCAACAATCATCATTTCAATGATTTTAATCACAACTCTCCAGTTTTAAAGTAGACATATAAAGCTACTATCTCGCAAAGTTTGATGTTATTTACAGTTCAAACGAATGGTCAACAAGAATCTGAAATGACAGAAATGCTGAATTATGCAGAAATCCTGAAACAGTGCAATAACTTCAAAATAGCATAAGTATCTCATTTTAACTTCGTTTTTCACGAAACCAGGTGTAAAATGTTTATTGAAGAGTCTTATTCAAGGTGTTAAAAACTGAGAGTAATACAAGGAAGTATAGGTTTTTCAAAAATCATAGAATATCCTACTGGTTCAGCTTGGTTGTTGTATTTGAGGCATACTATCAAACACATGGTGTGCATTATCTGAACCTTGATCTACTTCAATTCTACTAATCCTAATAGACTTACCAAAGATAAGGTTAGTCAAAAGTGTAATCCACAACAAACTTGAACGGATTGAAGAACAGAAAGTTAACTAAAAGTAGAGGTTCTCACCAAAAGAACTTATCTGATAGACATGCAAGGTAAAGAGAAACTCAACTGTTTGAATGCTCAACCTCCAATTGTTCTGTCATGGTGCAATAAGTGATTCAGAAGAGGTTTGCAAGAAATGCAAAATGAGAAAAGACTTGGAGGTGAGAAAGTTGGGAAAGTTCAAAAGAACATTGATCAAACTATGGCTTCATACCTTGTAACATGAAGTGAACCAAATCGCGGGAATAAGAGTGTGATTTGTTATCAGTTTGGATCAAAGCTAAGTGAGTAGACTCAAACGTTTCTAAGCTAAAGGGGAGAGTTGGAGTGAAAGGGGAAAAAGAACAGAGCTTGGCTTTTGTTGTTTGTTGGTGATGAAAAATTCCGTAAAGGATTTTGACTCACCAATTAATGCAGACTGGAGCGGGAGCTGACCGGGAATGATTGAGTAGCTTTCTTTGAGCGTTGACTCGAAGTTTTACCTTCGGCTAGACGAGGAGAGGGGGTACCTGCAGAAAACCCTCCGATGTCTAAGTCAGTACGTTTCTTAGTAGTGTAGTAAGAAGAGTCAGAATCAGATATTGTACTTGGTCATGGTGCCCCCTATTTATTGGTGAGTGAGTGCTTACACTACAAGTTGCGTTTAACATTGCCTTAATGCCTGTTCTTATTAACACCATCACTCCGTGTTATTTATTAACATCATCACTCCGCGTTATTTACTAACGCCATCATGCCGTGTCATTATGACCGCCTTTAATAGCCTCCTTCATTGTGGTATTAACAACAGTAGTTAACGCCGCATTTATAATTGTCATTACCCGCGTACTTATGGCTAAGGTTAACCGTCATAATAGTAGGCCAAAATCGTTGACTACCCCCACAATGCCCCCAAATTTTCTCTTTGGACACTCGTCCTAAGAGGAAATTTCTAAAATTTGGCCTTGACCTGAGCCTAACTATGAGGTTCCCACTTTTGACGCCGTATGATCTCCTGCTCCTACTAGCCTTGATGCGGTTATCACCTCGAACCTCGACAAGATTTGACACCTCCAGTGTTCGGTGTGGTCGCCTCCTCGAGCATTTTCCTTTTCGAATCTACGTATCCTCTAGAGTTCACCTCCTCAGAGATAGTTTTTTTCTTCGTCGAGAGCCTTTTTCCGTGCAACGAGATTTTTTCTCATCAATAGCGTTCTTCCCCGCTGAGAGTGTTTTTTCCTTACCGTGAGCCTTTTTATCGTCGAGAGCTTCTTCTCTCGACGGTGTTTTTTCTTTTTGTCGTGAGTTTTCCCCGTTGATGGCAGGCATTTCTCGTCGAGGATATTTTCCTTCGTCGTGGGCTCTCCTCGTCGAGGATATTTTCCTCTGTCACGGGCTTTCCTCATCAAGGATACTTTTCTTCGGGCGGGCTTTCCTCGTCGGAAATGCTTTTCCTTTGTCGAGAGCTCCTCGTCGACGACGTTTTTCCTTCATTGCGAGCTTCCTTGTCGAGAGACCTTCCTTGTCGACGCTGCCTTTCCTTAATCGAGAGCTCTCCTCGTTCAGGATACTTCCTCATTGACCTTTCATCGTCGAAGATAATTTTCCTTAATTAAGGGCTTACCGAGAGCTTTATTCCTCTCGAGGATATCTCTTCATCGATAGTTCCTTTACCTTCCCCCCCCCCCCCAATATTGCCCCTTGTTTTTCTTTGTTGTGTGTGCTCGTATGCGTTGAAATGAAGACAATTTTTTACCTATATGTCATTGCCAACTTTATCAAGAGTCCGCTCTTACGAGAATTTCAATAACAATTAAAAACATGAGTATATTCAGAGTATCAGGAGTTCAAAATCAAACCGTATATGATGAATTCATGGATTGCTCTCAGGTAAAGAGTTAGTTTCTGCACGGGACATATAGTTTCCCCCATATTCCTTCGAGTCTGATATACAACATTTTATTCATCTTGGCCACCAACCTCAGATAATTATATGTGGCCACCGGCCTTATATATTCATTTCGGCCATCGGCCTCATACATTCCTCTTGGTTCCTCTTGACCACCGGCCTCACATAGACATTTTGGCCACCGACCTCATTCATTATTTCAGCCACCGACCTTGCACCTATATTTCAGCCACCGGCCTCGTGTATTATTTCGGCCACCAGCCTTGCGTTTACATTCTGGCCACCGGCCTTGTGCTTAATTTGGGCCACTGGCCTCATGTATTTATTATGAAATGAGATTCGGTTGTAGCTATCCCCGCTTGTTCGGCAAGTAAGGTTTACCATGAAATCACATGAGTTAAGCAAATAATATTTTATTTATTCTGGCCACAGGCACAAATACTTTTCGATTACAAAAGGAAGCGAAAATCAAACAAATGATTACTAAAAGTAAGAACATCAGTCTATGTTACCAGGGTTTTGCCCCCTCAACCCGGATTTCACCCTCGACCCTTATGTGGGGGGAAATTTCGTCACTTCTAGTTCTTAGTGACAAAGATGGGATCCCGTCAAGGGCAGCTCTCGCCATCACTTTTTAGGGAAAAGTGTTTCCCACAGACGGCGCCACTTTTTAGGGAAAATTTCGTAAAGGTTTTTGACTCACCAATTAATGCAGACTGGAGCACGAGTTGACCGGGAATAATCGAGGAGCTTTCTTCGAGAGTTGACTTGACGAGGAAGGGCGGTACTAGCAGAAAACTCTCCGATGCCTAAGTCAGTACGTTTCTTAGTAATGGAGTAGCAAGAATCAAAATGAGGTGAATTACCTGGACATAGAGCCTCCTTTATATAGGCGATGACTTACTTGGGGAACAAGCCGCCATTATTTCTGCTTTTATGGCTGCATTTATTTACACAATTATGATGACAATTATTGCTGCACTAATAACAGTTAATCATTGCGTACTTATGACCGTCATTCATTGCGTATTTATGATAGTCATTCATTGTGCACTTATAATCGTAATCATCGTGCATAGCTATTGTCGTAATAATTGCTGCATTCATGACTGAAATTTAACGTCATACTAACTATGGAGTTAATCGCTTTGATTGAGGGCCATCAGAATTTGACCACTCCCATATTGTTTGAGTGTTTTGGTTGGGAAAAATGTCTAAGCGATAAATATATAAGGAGGATATAATTAAAATGAAACGAGTTGACTGAAAACAAAGTATAAAGATGGTACTTCTGTAACATGAATAAAACATAAGCTAGGGTGTTAGCTCAATGGTTAGAGCGCCTATTACCTAGGATTGAGGTCCTGGGTTCGAGTCACCATGGGGGTAGAATTGAAATCCTTTTATCCTATTTTATAAATAAGGGAAAAAAAAAAAAGGAGGCCGAAAATGAAGAGATGGATTAAGAAATTTGGTCAAAAATAATTTTAAATTGGGTTAGGTACTCAAAGTTAAGGGAATGTTCACTTTTGACTTAAGAGGCAAATCGCTGAGCTAACCCCTAGAATTTATGGGTCTCACAGATTAATCTTGCCATAATCTTGTAGGATTCTTCTAGGAATTTCCTTGATAATCCCAGCATCATAAACCTTCCAAAAATGCAGAGTAATACTGTCCAAAAATGATTCTCGACCAGGTTAGCCTTATTAGACTAGGATTTGTTTTCTGCTTCTAAAGCTTCATTCTTGGACTATGTTTGACTTTCTATTGCCATGTTTATGGATGGTTCTCGAATTATCCATAATCTATGACATCATATCTTCAAGAATGATCAATAAACTTCTAAAAAAATCCAAGTAAGTCCCCGGAAAAGATCTCCAAAAAAACTTCGTGAAAAGTTGACAGTTTCTGTCTTATTGGGAAACCTATTTTGCACTTGATATCATGCTGCCTTGTTGATGATTCCGACTAGTTCTTGGCTCATGTTGAAGTAAAACATCACATCTTCGAGGAATACTAGCCCTTTCTTTAAATATGCAGTTGGAATGAAGCAAGAAATGCTCTCCAAAATTGTTCCCGAAAAGCTGATTCTGAAACTGTAGTTTTCTGCTTTGCAGCAACTGTTTTGCATAATGATTTATGTGGACTTCCCTTATAATTTCCGGCCAAAAGAGTAATCAAAATTAATTTTATTGCTCCATTTAAACTCATTTTTTTCTAGGATTGCTTCATGAATGAGTTGTGCCACCAAAATTGGTGGTGCAAGTAAAATTCGCTGGAATTTCAATTTTTCTCTTTTTGTCAAGATTTTCTACAAAATATGGAATTAGATTAGTCAACACTAAATTGGACTTTTAGAACCTAATTTTCATATTTTATGGCACAAATATATATATATATATATATATATATATATATATATATATATATGAATTATGATCCAACAGAGCTGAGCTGGGCCAACCTTGTTGGGCCTAGCCTTGGGACTTGGGCTGCTGCTTCCAGCTTTAGTTACTTGGCCTAAAGTTTTTTTAGATTAGTTTTTGTCCAATAATTCCCTATTTTTTAGGGAGCTATGCACTTTTGTGCACCTTTTGCATTTTAGCTCTAGGCTTAGTAGTTTTTGTGAGAGTCGGATGTTCAGTGAGAGCTATTATCCTACGTACCATACAATAATGTTTACCCGGTCAGTTGCTGACCAAATAAATTGTGCTTAACCACCATTAGATGTAAATTCAATGGTGGAGAGAATTATTATTATTATTATTTTTTGAAAAGAATGGACAGAATTATTATTAAGTTAAGTACCATCCTATATATCATATTTTCAAATCTGTTTATAGATGGCATGGAAATGTATGTAATGTTTCATTCTGATTTGAGATAAATGACAATTAGAGATGCTCGTCATTAGAAAGGAAAAGAAAATTATGCAAATATATATTCAAGTTAGAAAAATTCTGGTATGTTTACCATTTTAGGCGTAGGCCTATGTTTATGCCTGATTTGATGGATGTTCTATTGTGGATGTTGTGTTTGAATTATTACGACGAATTCAAAAAAAAAATTAGAGTTGTGCCATCATGCCTATTGTCTTATTGCAAATGAAAGAAAACAATGTAACGTTATACAAACACTCTGTTATGAAAATAAATACACGAAAATCAGAGTCCATACATTCCATTAAAATCAAGCAACCAATATCATCCAAAAAAAGAACCATGCTCCCTTTCAAAACCCGGAAAGGATTCCCCATGCCTCAAATGCTTCCAACAGAAATTCGGGCCTTCACGACACCAAATCAGTCCAAGTCCATTAGCCAGGTCCAATTTCATGGGCTTGGACTTTGATTAAGCCGCAACCGGTCCAAGCCTTGACGGGCCAATGCCGACCCAGAATCCATCGTCAAGGCCCGCTCGAAGGCCTCCCTAGCTTCGTCCCTCATCCCCTTCCGCTCGTAACACTGACCCAACAAACAAAACGCCGTCGTATCATCCTCACCCGAACTCAGCCCAACCGCTTCAACCAGATCCTCGACCGCCGAGTCGACCCGGCGCCGCCGGTTCAGCGCGAGCTTCAGCTCCGCCCTCTTCACCAACGCCTCCCCACGCTCCCTATCCGCGAGTGACTTCACGCACGGCGGCGACAAGGCGGCGTCGAGCGATCGCAGGGCGGAGGTCCGGTGGCCCAAGAGATCCAGAGCTAGGGCTTTGAGGATGTGCGGGCCCGGGTCTCGGGGCGAGAGAGAGAGGGCCTTCTCGGCCTCGGTTAAAGCGGATTTGGCGTGGGAGTGGGACTGGGTCTTGTGGGGAGTGGATCGGGCTCGGGTCAGGAGCTGGGATCCGAGGACGAAGTGTCGGGTGGCTTGGAGGGTAGCTCGGTTGTTGGTTCGGAGCTTGGTTAAGGCTTGCTTGGAGAGTTTGTGTATGGCGAAGAATATGGCAAGGGTTAGGATCAGAAGGGCCACCTGCAGCACCACCTCTGCCGCCATTTTTTTTCAGCCTCCAAGGTTTTGACGGAGCTCACGGTGTTATACAAGGACAAATGGGTAGAGAGAAGAAGATATTGCTTTTCAGGGCCTTTTAGTTCTGTTTTATTCGTTTCGTCCTGTATTTCTCATATTTCTTTTCCGTTAGGTCCTTGTCGAAACCGAGTCCGGAATTAGTGAGCTCTCAATCGATGAGCGCGTACTACAGGTAATAGAGGTTTAAAAATTACCGACGGTCTACGGAGAAATTGGTCCAAACAGTACATGAACTATCTCACTTTATAGATTTCGGTACATCAAGTTTCAGAAGTGTCAGAACGGTATATGAGATTCGTACTCCGACAGAACTTTGGTATCTAGAACCGTTAGCTCTATTACGTAGCTTGCCAGCTGGCAATTTTTAAAGGGCACATTCGTCCTTTCATGTCTTAAATTTTTTTTTTTTTGGGAAATTGGTCTCTAAACAATCTTTTCATTTTTCTCCCTCTGTTCTCCTTTCTCTCTCTTTCCAGATCAAAGATCAAAAATCCAAGATGTAATTTTGAGAAATAAAAACAACCCATAACTGAAAACAATCAAAACCCAGAAGCCAAACCCCAAAGTATTCCAGATCTCTCCGTCAATCATACTCCCTCTCTCGTGGGAGTCGCAGCATCGTTGGAATTCGCGGAAGGTAGAGTCGGCGCTTGGGAATTCATTCGGAGGCTTGGTGACGAACACCGGTGCTGATTGCGACGACTTCAGTTGTCTTGATAATTGAGGTTTTGGTGGTGCTGTGGCGGAGATCGTGCGATCGCAGATGGAAGCAACTGGTGGTGCCCCAAAGCGGTGCTTTTTAAGGAGGAAGAAGATGAGTTTGAGGTTGCGTCGGGAAAGCGGTGCCGTTTAAGCGGTGACAAATCGAACCTGTTGTCTAGGTTCACGAGGAATGAGTTCAGCCTTGAATCGAAATCCACCATTGGGTTTGAGTTTGCCACCAGAAGCATTAGGGTCGATGATAAGGTGGTTAAGGCGCAGATTTGGACCACTGCTGGTTTAGATCTACAAGCTTCGATCACTTTGAAAATTTGAGTTTTTTTATCTTGGAAAATTGCATTCTAGTTTGTTCTGGGTTCTGTTCAATAAGAAAAGTTTGTTCTGGGTTCTATTTACATGTGTATTGTACAGAGTTGATTATGTATATGGATTGAAAACTAATTAAACTTTATGGTAGAGTTGTTTGATTGGTATTTGCTGGGAATTCTAAGGAAGATTGGTGGCCGGGAAAGTGTGTCGTGTATCAAGCAGCGACAAGCTGAAGAGCAGAGAACATGGGTGCCCTGAGTAAATTTCTGGGTGCCCAGATCATTATGGTGGTGGTTGTTGTTGTGGTGATGGTGGTGGTAGTTGTCTTCGTGGTGGTTGGGCATCGGAGGATGGTAGTACTTGCGACTGATCTGGTCAGAGATAGAGATGAAACGAGCAGAGTTGAAGGCAACGAAGAACTAAGAAAGAGAGGAGCTGGGGGAAGAATAGAGGATAAATTGGTCATTTTATAATCAAAATATGCCTGTTGCTAGTTTCTGTAACGGAGCTAACGGTTCTAGGTACCAAAATTCTGTCAGGGTACGAATCTCAGGTACCATTCTGATATTTTGGAAACTTGATATACTGAAGTTTATAAGGTGAGATAGTTTAGGTAGCATTTGGATCAATTTCCCTAATCTATGACATGTAACGTACTGACACACGTACTTTCGGCTTAATAGCTTAAGACGTAAACTTGTATTAAAAGACTAAATAACTCTGATAATGTTGCAATTAACACCAAATATCATATTTTGCTATATTTTTCATCCAACTTAGAGCGAGAACATTTCATGAACAAGAAAGTGATAGAAGGCACGCATTGAACATAATTCACAAATCTTTTGAGACAGTGAGAAGTAAAATACAACTGTCATGCGGTACTTCATATCTACTAACAGTAATTTTACTTTACTACGATAATGTCTTGTTGTCCGATTATCAATTAAGATAGTTCGTTTTCCTGAGCCATATTGAAATGTACATTTTCTGGCTCATAGTCGACAACATGACAAACCATATTACAACATTACCAAACCGTATCGTCACATGGAAAAAGTGGCATTTCTAGAGTTCCCTAGGTTTATATAGCAAACAACTGCTGCAAAGTATGGGAGCCTTCTTAGATGCAAGCCGGTGAACTTTAACTCAACCCATAGGGGGGCAGAGAGGCTAATACCAATCCAAAACTTTCACACAGACTAGCAACAACAACAAGAGGCTGCAGGAAAATAACGATGCCGATGTTTCAAAAGGATACGCTACTGATCCATTACTAGTTGCCGATGGCGAGTTAGGTCGCTGAGATAGTTAGAACAAGTATAATCTTCCAAGTCACAAGCATCCAAGACGAGTGATCTCACTTGTGTAGACTTTTGTTTCAATTGTTCTCCAAGTCCATCCTCCCCCTCGAGTACTTTCACTACCTACACTCGTCAAAAACTTGAGTCTGTCAAACTTGCAGGTTTGGTTCTGAAAAACAAAATAACTGAAAAACAGAAGAGAGATTTCATACCCGAGTCATGTATGGACGCTTGGTGGATTGGTGACGAATGCACATTGAAGCTGCCGACATGGCTCTTTTCATCTCTACCGGATCATAGTTATCTTCTAATCGAGGATCTGCTAGTTCCTTGACATTGCCCGAATCCAGAAGTGGTTTTGCCTGTGTAAACACAAGAATGATTAATGAACTTTCAACAAAGTAGCATAACTGAATTCATAACAAAAAATTTCAATACAAAGCCTAGCAGCCTAAAGGTAGTCGACTAGACTTTATTGTTGAGAAATATTGTCCATCTTCCTGAATGATGGGGATTTTGCTTACGGCTGATGTGTTCACCGTTATCATTATTGGATGGGCACTAGTAAACATATTAAGGTTTGGCAGGGTATAATCATACCCATATCACAAGGCTTTGTTGAGTGTTATCAACTGCACGACGACCTGTTATGATCTCCAGTAATAAAACTCCATATGCAAATACATCAGTCTTCTCGTCGACGATTCCATGCATAAAGTACTCTGGAGACAAATATCTGGAACAGTTTGGAGATGCATAAGCCATAAAGTTCTAATAGATGCATATGAAAGCAAGCAAATGAAACAAACATGTAACTGAATCTGCAGACTAACCCGAATGTGCCTTCAATAGGGAATACAACATGATGAGTCCATTTTTCAGGGAGCCACTTTGCTAGTCCGAAATCAGATATCTGCTTGTGAAAGTAAAATAGATTACATCCATGAATATGAATATCTGAAAGTCCATACTTTAAGAACAACTAAAATACCTGAGCCTCATAATCTTCAGACAGTAATATATTGGAGGCCTTGATGTCGCGATGAATGACGCGCCTGTGGCAATCATGATGGAGATATTGTAACCCTTCTGCTACCCCAAGTGCTACCTTAAACCTTATTTTCCATTCCATAACTTTTTCTGAACCTGAGATGCAGAATATCTTGCATTAGCCAAATAGTTATGGTGGAAGAAATAATCAGCTGAAAAATAACAGGACAAGTGCAGCACCAAATAGTAGAGAAGCTAAGCTGCCATGTGGTGAAAACTGGAGAACTAGGTGCAAACCACCATCGATGCCAAATCCGAGCAATTTGGCAGCATTCGGGTGGCTAATGTGAGCAATAACCCCAAGCTCTGCTAAGAAATCACCAACTCTGTCCAAGTTTTCAGTTTCTTTTTCTTTCTTCATTAGCCTCTTTACAGCTACAACTTCACCATTGTTTAAGATTCCCTTGTACACTTCTGCTTGCCCACCTTTCCCAATTAAGTTCTCTGCCAAGTATTATACAAAGACAACACAATAAGATTAACCAAGATACCAAGAGATGAAATCAATCCCACACCTAACTGCAGTAAAAAAAAAGAATCGAGCATTTGACCAAACATCCAGTAAAAGTTCGGGCTGTCAAAACATCAACAGAAACAGAAACTGGGATAGGTCAAGATGGGGTCTAACAAAAAGCAAAGTCAATATCAATTGCAGCCCACAATTGCTTTCATGTTAGGTTCATTTCAATCAAAATTTAGTCAGAAAGTTGGCACAGAAAAGACATCAATTTAATGGCTCCTAGATCAAAACGGCACGATTTTCATTTTATTTTCAAACAAATAGTACTAAAGTAAAGGTAAAAATGATGCTGTCATTCTCACCAGGCTTGAAATTGCCAGTAGCAACAGCAAGCTCTGCATAATCAAAGTTCCTCCAAGACGGTTTCATCGCCAGATATCCCTCACAATCAACTCCCTCTTCATCCTCCTCCCCATCATCGGTGCTCCAAATCCTGGCCAATCTCCTCCTCAAGTTCCTCCTGGACAATTCATAGCTAGTACCCAGCAATGGAATTGTGGAGAATCTCCTGGCTGACTTCTTCTTCAAGGCATCAAACATCTCCTTCCCCTTGGTCCATTGCAATCCATTGCTGATGTCACGCATTAGCGTGCGCTGATGACCAAGCGGTGGTCTATCAGAACAAGAAGACGATGCACAGCTGCTGCTACAGTCCGAGTCCGTCCCGGGGGCTTCCAGTACACCCCTAGGTGAAGGCTCCCCCTCGCATGACTCTCCCTTCTTCAGGTCATCACCTTGGGATTCCATCTCTGCATCTGCGTTTTCTATCTCTGCGTTTCCTATCTCTTCGTTTCCTTTCGTTTCGCTCACTGACTCTGTAAAATCAATAACAATGTTCATTGTTCAAGCAATTTACCACTTGGTAAGTATCAATCACATGCGGTTTGGTGCCACAGAAAACAGAGGACAATGTTTGAATTTTGTTTCACAATTTCAAATACCCTTATCATTTTTCCTGTTAAATATCTTCATATCTCAACCAAAAACAAAACAATGGCCGACTGAGGACAAATATCAAAACACCTGAGAGAACAATGATGAGAAATGAGAGTCATTACGTACCTTCCACCGCCATGGTTTAGGCTTCCTGGGTTTCCGAAATAACAATCTGCGGAATCCAAATGGTCTAAGAGACAAAGACCAGGACCCTCTAAACCCAGAAGAGTAGAGCTTTCAACCAAAACAAAAGGAAACAGACTCCACTACATTAGCTGTCTTCTGTAGGGAGGGAAGAACAGAGAAAAAAGGATGAGGGGGAAGCGAGAGAGGAAGAAGACGAGTTTTAAAATGGCATATCTTTGGGAGGTGGTTATTCTTGGAGTACCTGAGCAAACCAATTGTCGAAGGTTATAGAAATGATTGCAGTATATGCTATATTTATACACCTCTAAACTGTTTGGATATGCTACCAAAAACATTCACAATCAAATTCAATTCTACGTCTTGCCAAGGAGGGAATCTCACCCGTTGCTTTTCGCGCGCGTGATTTTTGCCGTGATGGATGGACGGGGAGTTTGGATTTTCAGGTCAAATAAAAATTTCCTATTTTTTAATGTTCTTATCCACTCTTTTGTGGGCCGGGTTAGGTAATACTCAAAAGTATTGATGTCGTCAACAAAAATATCGTGCCCTCGTAAAACCTGTAATGTTAAAGTTTTAATGGAGTTTCTTTTTACATTCAACACGTAGATGTAAAATAAAAGAAAAAAAGACAAAACTTTTAATAAACCTAAAGTTAAAATTTGAGATCAGTTAAGGTATAGTTACAACTAAAAGACATCATTATTTCTTTAAAGACAGAGTCAAACCAAATTACTTAATCTCCTAATCATAATCCACGTTAACCACACGCATTTGACACAGAATTAGATTCTTTAAACACCTGTCGAAACGACCTACTTAAAAATGAATAACTTAAAAGAACTTAACAGTGTTACCAAGGATAGCCCCTCTTCCCATGGGGGCAATATTCAAAACTTTAGAATGGCTTTCCGATTGATCATGGAATAACTTGCATAGAGAATATTTGTGAGCAAAGGCACGAAGGGCTCTGCCCTTTAATTTGCTTCGTACACTAACGCATCTAATTTGCTTCGCACATGCTGGATAGATAATTTCCATCATCGTATGGGGGGACATTAATATCAATAGATTTATTACATAATTAATAGATTAGAAAAATTAATATCGGTTGCTATGTTGGGTGAGGTGAGACTTGAGAATTTATGCTATGTCATAAGATCATTGCCACATGCATTTAATCAGATTGACAAATAAGAATATTCTCATACATTCTCAGTTCTACGATATTTTTGTTTTTAAAATAAGAAAATATATCTAGCATCTCCACATAAAGAAATTAATGGTCAACATTCCGAGAGAGTGTGGATTATTACATGAATATAAAATATGCCTGAGATTTTCTAAATATATTTTCGCTGCTAATCATGAGCATATTGCATCTCCGTACATATACTCATGTATGAAGAAAGGTCCTGAGAAAAAAACAAAAACGTTTGAGCGTAAAACAAAAATGAGGCCAAAGCTGAGGAGGACCATACATCACTAGTTAGTCTAATTCAAAGCTGTTAACATCCAATCCGATTATTAATTTTATGGGACAATTAAGTATTATCTGCGTATAAGTTGAAACGAGTAACTAGTAATTTGTCTCGTATCCATTATACAATTCAGTATTCACAGCTACAAACTACAAAACATTCTGTTCTTTGTTCAACCCCAGGTTTATATATATACATCTACAAATGGATTCTCAACTGGGTTCTGATATTGTTTTGGCTTTTAATCTAAATTGTGTAATATTTCAATATATGAATCTTCTGTCTGGTTAAAGTTTAACAACGTAAAGTCATACAGATGAAACTCAGGTCAAGTCAAACAACGGAAAGTTAAGGCAGTGGAGCCAAATCCCATTTCGTAGATGTATATGCTTAATTTTTTAACTTTATTTTTCTTTTGTTATGTTGTCTCTGATCATAGTCTAATTCTAAACTAATTTATTATTTTCTAGTTCTCATCACTTATCACTATTAGAAAAATAGGTCATTTCACACAGATGATGTTGTCACAGAGCACGGACAATTATCCGTGAATAAAGTGTTATAGTATACACAGAAATCCGTGTGTATACATTTTCCACACAGACTATTGTGGCCACATAAGGTTCAAAATGAGACCCAATATTTTTCAAGTCAATTTACACACAGAGTCCGTGTGAAATAAAGTAAAAATTCAGAGAATCCTGTAAAATTATCAGAGGTAAATTAAAAATTCACACGGTTTTCCGTGTGAAATATTTCTTCATACGGATATCTGTGTAAAAATATGAATAATAAGATTCTAGTAAACATAATTATATATGAATAGTGTTAATATTTATGTAACCGAAAAAAGAAGAAGTTAATATTTAGAACTGACACGGCTATCTGTGTGAGTTTTATATCAAAATAAATTGAAAGAAAAAATTTAAGTTCATAATTTTAGTAGTGTAATTTTATTTGGCTCACAATTTCCAGGTTTCACACAGATATTCGTGTGAAATCTTTTCAATAGCTTTCTGCAAAATTCCAACAGGGTCCGTCTAAGTCATTCTAATCTCTTCATTCAAGTTTTTCAGGTCTCTCAAGTCAGAACCACCCACCTCTCTCTCTCTCTCTCTCTCTCTCTCTCTCTCTCTCTCTCTCTCTCTCTCTCTCTCTCTCTCCAGATCTATCTATGAAATACTAAGCTTTACATCTGGTTTTCGATTATTTCTCTCTACCATTGTCTTTGTTATTCTATGTAATTTTCTTGCTATTTTTGTGATTCTTTATTGTAGAACTATGGGTGTAAGATCTATTATTTGTGGATCTGAGAACTTTTTTTGATGGGGTTGGTTTGGGTTTTGTGTTGTTGATAGGTTCCAGAGGGATCTGAAGTGCAAGCCGGAGGAAGGAAGGGTGATGGCCCCAAGAAGAAGGCGGTGACTCGCTCCGTCAAAGCCGGCCTACAATTTCCGGTCGGTAGGATTGGCCGCTACTTTAAGAAGGGAAGGTATGCACAGCATGTCGGCTTCGGTCTACTTGGTCGCGTGCTTGAGTACCTCGCAGCTGAAATTGTGCTCATCTCTTTCTCTCTGTCTCTCTTGCATTTCTAAATTTAGAGTTTCGGTTCAATTTTGTTAGTAAGGGTTTTAGCTTTGAGTTTGAAGTTTAGAGTTTACTTCAATTTTGAGATTTTGACCTAATTTTGTCTTTGGGTTTTAGTTCAGGTGTTGGAGTTGTCTTGAAATGCAGCTCGGGGCAACAAGAAGAACATGATTATCCCAAGGCATCTGTTATTGGCTGTGAGGAATGACGAAGAGATTGGCTTCTTGCTGGGGTTACTATTGGTCATGGAGTTGCGCTTCAATCAGGTTGAAATCAAGCAGCCTGAGATGAGCAGTCACTGCTTTGTTTCGTCTGGCGTATCATAGAATCTCTCAAGACAATTTGAAAGACTCCAATTCTGGAAAATCACATGAAGGACAATACAGTAAATGGCGGAACCAAAAAAAAAACTAAATGAAGTTAAATTAATTAAAATTCAATGAATATATAAATACAGACATAAGTGTAGTTGCTGAAATTAAAGTGGGGTCCGCACAAATATTACACACGGACATCCTTTTCTGTGTGAGAGGGCATTAGCAATGCTCGCAACACGTACAAATTACAAATCCGTGACTGTACTATGTGAAAAGACGAATACACACAGAAATACAGATTTCATCTGTGTGAGAATGCCTGTTTTTCTAATAGTGTATGCTAATCATAGTAGTTATAATGTACTTTACTTTTAAAAATTATCAAAAATGACACTAAATTAATTTCCTACGTAGTAAAAAATTTATTTCTTTATACATGCATCTTAACAAAAATTTCAATTTGAACCTACAAATTAAAGGTTCATGTCGTCGCCTTTTATTTACGAAGTAATTTGACGATCATTATTTCATGGATGTTTTGTTACATCTTGATATAAATGTCAATACAAATTATCGTCAAATTTTGAAAAAGAAAATAACACTTTATGTCTGCCACTAGTGTAAAGTGATATTATTGTTAAAATCTTAGAAGTTGTAATATCTTAAAAAATCATGAATTTCTAATGTGTTGTATCGTATATTCGTATACATCTAATAATTTTATGTGTCAACACTAAAACATAAGAACAAAGTTATACTTTTGTAAAAATATTCGTGTGATTAATTTAATGCTTAACCTCAAGGGGACAGGATGATAGTTAGGAAACTATTGATGTAACCATATATGCATTTAACCTCAAGGGGACAGGATGATAGTTAGGAAACTATTGATGTAACCATATATGCATGGTTTAGGTGGTGGACAAAATTAAACCCTTTTGTCCCCAGCCTTCTTTTTAGATGATCAGTAGTGGTTCAATTTCAAGCACATAACATGACTTTAATTATTACATTTTCTATGAGCAAAGCCCAGAGAACCAATTAATCATGTTTACATCACGTCATGGGTGGTTTTGATGATCGTTTATCAGACAAGGAGGCATTTCATTGCACGACTCTATTGATAGTGTTCATAATCCGACAAGAGAAAGGCTTTGACAAGATAGCTGCTTATGGAGAATTGAAGCAATTAGTACTTTGCATGTGAAAAGTGAGAATTACATCATGTAGTGGTTTGGTTTGTGAAGCTAAAAGTAGCTGGGTTCTCCATGACCATCTGAAAGTGGTTCAGCCTAACAACAAAATTAGATATATCAACGATGAAATGATGTACATGTATTAGAAGCTTATTCAGTAACAACTGAATTATTACTTTTCTTCTTCTTCTTCTTCTTTTTCCTTTGATAATTAACTGAAATATTTCTAAGAAGAAGCAATCATAAGTAATTAACAAGTTATGGGGCGTAGCAGCTCTTTACATGCATATGATTTCAGTGCTATTATATGCATGTCTGATGTGTATGATAGCTTCCGAAGGCAACTCTTTATTTATTTATTTATTTTTAACCCAAAAAATTTATTATATTAATAATGATTTTAACCAAATTCTAGAATACTGTAAATACCAAACATCAGTTATCAACTGCATGAACCTACCAATAACAACGACTACATTAAGTACATACTAAATGTTGGTATTTTAAAAGATTTTAAAATCTTTAATTTAATTTAATTTGGTTTTTCAATTTTCAATTGTAACTTATGCTTTTAATCCTATAATTACTTGGGGGTTATAGGAGTTTCATTTTGGGATTTAATTTTCTGATTTTATGGTGTGTTTTATGATAAAGGTTACATGAGATAATTGGAGCCTATAAAAGGCAACAATGTTCCCAAAGTTGTTTACAACAAAAGGATTATCTCTACTCCTCATTTACATACTAGCTACCACTTCGATTACTACCTTCCATATTTTACTATTATTTTGGGCAACGGTTCTGTGACTTGGAGATTCTATCCGACTGTGAACGTGCTCATAGCGGACCTTTGGTTGCTTGTATTGGGGTCGTATCTTGGAGTCTTGTAGACCGTCAGCACCTGCATGTAGGGAGGCTACAAAGGCTTTAGGACAACATCTTTTGACGTGCTTCACCATACCAGGCTTGTTTTCTCACTTTGGTTTTACTATATATATATATATATATTATCTATTAGTCTATCTATTTTATCTTAACTTTTCTTTCTTTTATTTTACCAAATTTATTTTCTATTTTAATCAATTTTACAAATGGAAAAACACAAATTTTTACAACACTAAAACGTACCCAGAACAGTCTATACTAAGTAAAAAGCACTTCACCTTCATAGAAAATTTAGATTAGTTACTCCTCAACACGGAGCACGCAATTGATATTTGCCAAAAAGTCAGTACTTTTACAAATGCTCATAGAAGAGCTCTCACATACAGACTTATTAAGACATAAAAAAAATAGCAGTAAGCAATAACAATTAGTTCCTTTCCCATTGGGTTAGAGCTAGTAGTCTTTAGGGTTAGGTAAAAATGGGAAGACTATTCTCCTAAATTCTTTATTTCTTTATATAAAGAGACTTTTTAAAATTCTTGTCTAGATTTCTAACATTTTATTTTGGAGTAATGAAAACTTAATATGAACTCGACAAAGTTGGTTTTGAGTTTGGTATACTCGTAATCGATGTCAATTCATGTCATCCTGATATTGAGCCATTAAAAAAAGGGAAAATTTCTGTTTAGTCATTGTACTATGACTCTATCATCGTTTCAGTCCCTAACATTCTAATTTAATCTGAAAAGTCCCTGAGGTTACAATTTCCATCTAATAGGTCCTCACCGTTAAGATTCCGTCAAATTGGGCCGTTAAGTTGCTGACGTGGCAATCCAAGTCACGCATCTAATTGTGTGCCACGTTAGCCAGTTAACGGATCATTTAGACGACGATGACCTATTAGACAGAAATTGTAACTTCAGGGACTTTTCAGATTAAATTAGAATGTCAGGGACTGAAACAATAATAGAGTCATAGTACAGGGACTAAACATAATTTTCCTCTTAAAAAAACAAGTCATGTTGATTGCTTAACGGGAATTCTACTCTTTTAACATAACAAATTCTGACATGATAAGTAAAAAAATTTGACATGACACGATATGTTTTCTGTAGTAGGTTGTGACACAACACAAACAAAACTTGATCGAGGATAAGAATTGTCAATTTGCAAATGGTAAAGTCTTATATGAACATTTTCAAACAGTCTTATATGAATATATCATTATAATAACTAATTGAAATTGTATCGATTCAACGACCAAAAAAATGAAATTGAATCGGATGCTACATACAACAACCGAAAAAATGAGACGTAGCCTTCTCCAAATTCTAGCGAACCCTAGCAACCATGGCTGGGGATCTAAGCAACACCGATCGGCTCCACCACCAAGCGAAATCTTTTCTGCCTTTCGCTGCCTCCTCACGGTGACCCAACGTCAATCTCTTTGGACGAGCTCCCAACCAGCTGCTGGGAAGAATGATGGTTTTTGCAACCGCCAGACTCTCACGTTGGAGAAGCTTAACCACAGAGGTTTTCAATCAAGATTTTGGTCGAATCCGACCAAATAGAGAGTGGCTCAAGGCCGGTGATGTGCACATCGCAATGGAGGTCTGGGGAGCAACTTGAAGGCCAAGTCGGCGGGGCTTGCAATTACAAAGCCAGTGACCACCGAGTCTGCTTGGGTCGTAGCGATGATGAATTGATCTAGGCAATGGAAGGGTTCTCAGGCCCAAATCAGAGCAACTCTGGGGTTTCGATTTTCGATCTGATGGCAGCGTGACGGGCAGGGCCTTGACAACAACGTCAGTGGCTGCAGACAATTTGAAAGGAGAGGTGATGGTCCTGTTGGAAGCTGAGATTGCGGCAGACGAGAATGAGGGGCTACCCTCTCTTGGAAGGGTGCCCAATGAGAAAAGGATGCCTAAAACAGGCAGGGTGCTGAAATTAGTCTTGGGGTTCGCATTGTTTGGAGTGTTTTGGATGTCTAAAGCAATTGGGAAGGATACTGGGTGCGTTGCCTAGGTTTGTACCCAATTGATAGCCTTTGGTGTTCTAGGGTTTCGTATTTGGGATCCCAAAGGACTATTTCAAATAACTATGCTTTGGTGGTTTTTTCAGCCTACAGACTATGATGTTTCTTTTACATTTTGATATTGGAACCTTCTGGAGCACCGCAATTGAGCGCATTGGCAAAGGAAGTTTTCACACAAAATTATCTCTTTGTAGGGTAATGTTGTAGTTTGTTAGACTCCTTGTTTAAGTGAGCTTCGATGTCTTAAGTAAATGGTGCATAATTCCATTTTGCTGGGAAATTGTAAGTGTCGTTCTGGCTTGCGATTATCAATGAATCTTCATTTACTCAAAAGAAAAAAAAAAAAAAAAAAAAAGAAGAAGAAGAAGAAATTGTATCGATTCTGAATAGAATTGAACCGGTACTCATTTTTGTAGTAAATAATATGCTTACGGCTTACCCTTTTGGAAGTTCCGAAATATCATGTAGTGAAGACCATCCATGGATTCTTTAACCGTAGATGTCTTCAGACCCAAAAAAAAAACGAGATTATCAAGTGCCCTATGTATGCATGCACTAATAATGTTCTTTTGACAGTGTTGTACTGTTGTACTATTGCCTTCCAATGCAAGTCATTATCTTGTTAGTTAACTCACCCAACAAGAAATTGATCCATCGTTTACTTTCTAATGAAAATTGATTTCAGTAGCAAAAGTGAGGAGTATAGTCCCATAAATTCAAGAAGAGCAATACCCTATTTCTTTGTCCTTGCTGAGGCAGCAGACATAGCAGTGCAACCAATTTAGTTAATCTATATCCAGAAGAAGTTGTCACCATCGTAAGCAAATAAAAAACCCAGACATGGTAAAGCTAGTGCAGAAGCATTATGGTTCAGTGGGTGAACTAAACCAGTTAATGGTGACTTTCTGGGAAGTTTTATATTATTCTCCATAACCCAAAACCCACCAACCTCACCAAGGATGTCACTTCAGTTAGAGAAGTGCGTTTAACTGAATTCTCTTGACGTCGACTTCGAAGTAGATCAGTTGATATTCGTTAAAAGATATCGGACTTTTGGGTCCCCTCCTCCTCCTCATCCTATGCATTTTTATAAGTCAAGCATAGAGTAAGTGAAACAAATTTATATAGGAATGTGACTTCATCTTTCACTTGCTAGTTTGTGACTGGTTTTGGTGCTCCAAACTCAAAGTGGGACACCAACTCGGAAAGAAAACGATGTGATCAAGAAAGTTCTTTTCTAAGTTCACTCTTGGAGTTGGAGGGTTTGAATAAGGCATGGATTTTCGTAATTTTTTTTTTTTTTTTTGGGTCATGGGTTTTCAAATCTATTGAAATGATCAATGACGGTGAAGATAAGATGATTTCTTTTCGAGAAAAATGAAGTTGATGTTGTTAAATTAAAACCTAAGCAACTATGCATGTTCTATGTTTAGCTTACAAAAACAAGAAGGTACATAACTCAATAATTGGAAAACAAACCAAAAGAAAATTATGACCCTATAGTCCAACCATGACATTTGACTCAAAAGACTACAAGGAGTTTTAAAGGCCATGTTTTCTACAACAGGAATCAAACATGACATTCGGCCCGAGACAACTTCCAGGCCCACGTGTGAATCCTCCTCCCGCAAGGAAGACGTGCAGGTTTATTCAAAAAAAAAAGAAGAAAAAAAAGAGGAAGACGTGCAGGGAGACCTCTAGGAGCAAAGAATCAGCAAAAAAAGCGAAAATATGCAAAATCAACTAAAAGCGGGAATTAAAAAAAAAACTAAAAGCGGGAAAGATGTAGAAGTCTTATGGGCCTACAGGTTTAGTACGTGTTCTAGTCATTTTGAGAAAAACATCATAGTTAAGACTAGGGCCGTCGGCTTTTTTTTCTTTTCCTTTTTGTTTTTAGTTTAATGAATATGTATATGTTAATCAGAGAATATGTAAAATTGTTTACGCAATAACTCTTTCCATCGTGCTCTTAAATGGTGAATTGTGTAATTTTGTTACAATTAGTAAGATCGACGTTTCCAGTAAACTCAAAAATCCAAAAAAGTTATATGTTCCTATCGAAATCTTAGAAAGGTTTGTCGCTGTTTTCTCTTGTTCTCATCCGGCTGCGCTGCGGCGCGGCGTTGGCGCAGACCTCTGGCCTCGTCGGCGTGTGTCTAGTGCGGCCGAACGGGACGTTGTCATAGGGATTAGATCTGGTGATCAAAGTCAGGGGCAGAGTGGTTCCAAGCTAGTTGGCTTTCAGTTGGTGGCGGTGGCTACACAGGGAGGCTGCGCAGCAAAAGGGAGTGCCTGTTCGTGAGGCGGCAGTTGTGGTTTTGAACCGTGAGGTAGGGCCATTGATCCTTGTTAGTGGATTTGAGACGGGTGGCGATGGGTGTCCAAGTTCTGGTACTAATTTGCATTTTTGATTTGGGCACTTGGGTTTTGAGGGTGTGGTGGTGGGGGACGGTGGCTGCTAGTTCCCTATTGGCAAGGTTTATTTAAAGGCAGTCGGGATCCGAAAGCGGTGGTGGTGCGACAATCATGGAGGTGGGAGGGTGGTCGCGGCGACGCTGCCTATGCAGCAGCTGGCTTGGGTCAGATTCACAAATTGGGATTAGGCTGGTGATTGGGATTGTTGGCTAGCATGCTCACCCTGTTTGGGTCTAGTGCACAACGAGCTGAGGCAGAGGCAATCATTGTTTTGGCCTTTTGGATGGTCTTTCTCGTTTGGTTTTGGGATGAAGGCGATGGCGTGTAAGGAGCAGTGGTGGGTTAGTGGTTAATGGATAAGGTTATCTTCTTCTTGTAAGCATCTCAGGATTGATATGGTGTTGTCAATGTTTGATTGGGATTGGAATTCATAAAGATGAGGTCGATGATAGATATGATATGCATGTAGGTAGAGGAGGGCATGCATTTGGTATCTCCAAACCCAATTTTGGTGTATATGAGATGGTACAAGCGAGGGAAGGTGATAGGCAAGGAGATGACGGTGAAGAGACAAAGGTGTTGCCATGGTGTCGACAGTAGGGTGGTGGCAGTGCTAGTTTACTACAGTCCCAGGTTTGAGTGTCCAGTAATCCAATTTGGTCGGGTGAGAGTCACAAAGAGTGTAGGCTAGGTCGATGAAAGGACTAGTCAGGTGAACTTTGGGTGGCGAGTTAGTGTTGGAACAAGTGAGGTTGTATGGTTCATTGATCTTCTTGGTTGCACGAGAGGTGAGATGGCAAGGATACATTGTTGCGCGTGAGCTATAAAGTTAATTATGTTTAGTTGACTCTGCCATATAGACTTTGTGCAATTTTTTTTCCTTTAGTTCAAGTCTATAGTTGGTGACTTGCAAGACGAGAGGGTAGTAAAATTCTCATCATCTTTTTTAACGCCTTGTTAGTCAGCCCTTGCGCTTTGTTTAGAGTTGGGACCTTCTGGGTTCTAACAATGTGTTAGTATGGACTTTTAGTTTGACTGTTGATAGAATGACTTTTGCACCCTATTATCCATTTCTCCTTCCTAGTTATTCCTCCTTCACTTCCACTTTCCGGTAAATTTCTACGTCTCATTACATGTTCTAGCCCTCACCCAAAACGCCATCCTTCATCTTCTCTTAAGACATTAGAAGTAATATGCGAAAGGGCTGCAACTTATAAATGTAGTTCAAAGAATTTCTTACTCTCCGGTTTCTTTTGAAAAATGTTACAAGAATCTATACAAAAAAAATGCATCAAACGTATGAAATGTAGGTCAAGGCCACAATAGCCATGAACACAAATGGATATAACATGTGAAAGCGTTTAAGATGGATCGAGTGATGATTGCTCGTTCCACATGAAGCATAGAATCACTGTAATTTTAGGTTTTTTTCCTCTTGGTCTGCATTCTGTCTCTATGTCTATATCTCTCTTATCAAATATTCCCTTGTCATAGTTAAACCACGCACCCTGTGTAACTAAATTTTTTTTTTTTTTTGAGAGAATTTGGGTGTCAATCCATTAATATCAAAGGTAGAACATTACAAAGAACAATTCACCAAAAAGGAGGGCTACGACAAGATTGAGCCATCCTTAGAGAACCCTATGGCCGAAACCAAATGAAACAATATAACTAGGACAACCTAAAATGCAACATCATCCCAAGATTAAGACCAAAGGCAGTAACCTGACACTACTAGAGAAAGCGCCGGAATGGAACCAAGCACTAAACCTAATTTATTTCTAGAAACCCTAGGAGGCAACCCTAGAAAACAACGCAAGCTTAAAAACCTAAACAAAGCTAGATTAAAAAACCTAAATAGGCTGAGCCCAAAACAGGCCCAGCCCCTAGCCAGCCCAGCAAGGAGGCCCAAGCAGCTTAACATCCACCATCAATCATGACCCAGATCAGGCCGCCTAGGCGTCGTCGCTCCCACCACCGCCTGCACCAGCCAGAATCCTCCCGTCGCTGACGCCCACTGCCTGCACCCAACCCGGAAGATCTCCCCCACCACGCATACCCCATCACACTTGACCTCGCTTGCACCACTATCTCACTAGCTATGAATCAGATCGGCGAACTAGCAGTCAATCCAAGGCACCGCATCTCTTATTCTCTCCCAACGCCCACTCCGGTAAGGACAGGAGAGTGACGCAGAGACAAAGCAGACCAGTCTGACGACGTCGTCAGATGACGCACCGCCAGACGGAGCAAAAGGCAAGATGGAGGCTTTCCTCTAGAGAGAAACCCTAGAGAGCAGCCTCTATTACATATATAGTGTCTAAATAATAATGTAAACAGTTCTAAAGTAATAGTTTGATAAAGAGAGAAACAAAATTTCTTAATGTAGGCGCACCTACATCTTTGAAGCATATATAATGCATAATTTGATTTTCTTCCCCTTGTCATTGGTGAAGTCTAATGGTCACTGAGAAATTTTTGTTTCTCTCTTTATCAAACTATTACTTTAGAACTGTTTACATTATTATTTAGATGGGAAAACATCACCAATGGTCACTGAGTTATGACTTATTCGACACTTAACTCACTGTATTTTCAACAATATCAATTAACTCACTCAGTTTTACATCCGTCTTTCACTTAACCCACTGTCGTTAATTCTGCGGTTAAAAGCTATTAAAATTGAGGGTATTTGTCTAAACACTAAAAAAATGCATTTCTAACTTTTAAAAAAAGACAATTTTTTTTTCAAATTATATTTAAGTTAAAAAAATCATTTTTTATTAGAAATCTCAGAAATTTAAAAAATTGAAAAAAGTCTAATAAATATAAATTGAGGGTATATTTGTCTAAACACTAAAAAAAATACATTTCTAACTTATTTTTTTTTAAAAGACAATTTTTTTTTCAAATTATATTTAAGTTAAAAAAAATTATTTTTTATTAGAAATTTCAGAAATTTAAAAAAATTGAAAAAAAGTCTAATAAATGTAGTTTTTTTAAGTTAAAAATGATTTTTAAGTGTTTTGACAAATATACCCTCAATTTTAACGGCTTCTAACGGTAGAATTAACGGCAGTGAGTTAAGTGAAAGACGGATGTAAAACTGAGTGAGTTAATTGATATTGTTGAAAATACAGTGAGTTAAGTGTCGAATAAGTCATAACTCAGTAACTATTGGTGATATTTCCCCGTCTAAATAATAATGTAAACAGTTCTAAAGTAATAGTTTGATAAAGAGAGAAACAAAAATTTCTGAATGTAGGCGCACCTACATCTTTGAAGCATATATAATGCATAATTTGATTTTCTTTTCAGATTTTGCATAATGCATATATAATGCATAATTTGATTTTCTTCCCCTTGTCATCGGTGAAGTCTAATGTCCAGCGCGTTGCCATGTGATACTCTTGATGTTCATCAAGCACCGAAGTGCATAGAACTAAATCCATCTAGCCTTGAATACGAGGCAAAGGAAAGCAATTGGAATATCATCGATCAGTCCTCTGGTGCTACCCAAGCAATTAGCTCTTTTTTTTTTTTTTTAGTTTTACCAGTCTCTTCCATGATCTCTAATCAAGATCGAAGCAGCACCTAAAAGAGAGTTTCAAAATCTCTTCAGCAACATCTCTACTGGCCCGGGACCAGCCGTTTTATCTAAATTATGGAGCCCTTCCTCAGTTCCTCCTTATTCTTCACAATCCACCTTGGAAAGCTAGCTCCTCCCAGTGAAAAGAAAACTAAGCAATAACTCGAATGTCTGCACATTGCCATATCCTCCACTAGTAAGATATCATCATCATCGTCAACCAAAAAGTCTACAATACTATTGACCTTAGCTATAAGGTGGCAGCGATCAACGAAGATGTTCGATGGCATGGTGCGGCCATAGCCAATGGACTTTGGTTGAAACTCATGAAGATAACAAATGCTCGAGCAAACATCTGCAGCAATGCAAATCCGGTCGTTCCACTTAAGAGGCCGACATTTTTTGTTATGCGAGGATAACAAGACATCTTGCAAGCTACTGTTTGTTCATATATGTATTCCAAGACAATGAACTTCATCACCTTGCTGCAAAATCCCTTAACGGCAAGCAGATTAGGGTGTCTAATGTGACTAAAGTTGTCACTCAAATTTCTGGTAGTTTTTCACACAGATAGAGATGTCTATCTGTGTGAATATGTGTCAACCTCAGATATGTTAGAGTAGTGACCAATAAAAGAAAATTTACTCTAGAATGTGGTAGACCCTTAACCTTTAGATTTTAGATTTGAGGGTGGAACTTATTCCCTACATTCTTATTTATTTAAAAAAAAAATTACCAGCTAGGAATTATTGTCATCAGTCCTCACAGTTCACAGTGAGTGTAGCATTATTTGAACTCCATGTTGTGGGTGCAGTGCCAGATGCTTCAAGGGCGAGTGAACATAACCCGGAGACAGCGTAAAGAAGTAGCGCTGTAGGATCATTGAAAGAGCAATCTTGGCTTCAATGGTGGCAAAGTTAGTGCCCACACAATTCCTATGTCCCATAGAAAATGGTAAGAATGTAGCTATGTTGTTGTTAGTAGCTTTAGCAACTCCTTCTGAGAATCGGTCTGGTTTGAAAAGACGTGCGTCTTGTCCCCAGGATTGAAGGTCATGGTGTACAGTAGTACTAGATATGGGATAATTAACTCAACATCAGCAGGAAACAATGAGCTTTCCAAGTTTAACTTTCTTTTCAACTCTCCTTGGAACGTAAATAACAGGAGAATATAGCCTCAAGGACTCATTGATGATCATACTCATCTGCATGAATACATGGAAATGAATGGATTCCAAGGAAGTAAGAATTTCGAAACTTCAAAATCAAACATTTCTTCCCCTAGCTTAGGCAAGCAATAAGTTCATATATGGTTTCTTTATTTACTGTTTTTAGTTTGGAAAGGCCATCGGGATTTGGAGTTTCTTTCCCGAATAATTGCAAGACTTCCTTTCTCGCTTGCTCTTGCCAATCGGTATGGAGTGCCAGAAGAAAGATAGTCCAGGAAAGCAAAGTATTTTGTGGTCTCTTGTCCAACAAAGTAAAACGACTTGCACTCATCAACTAAATCATTATCGAAATCCTCTGGTTGTCATTGCTAATTTGCTATCATGATAAGCCTTTAATGGTAAGCCCAGAAAATCACCCCCAAAGCTCTCTTCTTCCCCACTCATTTCCTTCTCCTCTCTTTTCTTAACAATCCCCATTATAGAGTTGTGAATTCCTTTCTGAAGCTTCTCTCTGCTTCGATCTCATCGCTGGTCTTAAAAAACTTGCTGCAACATTCAGTGAAAGATTAAATCTAGGAAGATTGCTCCATGCAAAATGTACGTACATAATCTCCTCCAAGTATATATGAAGTACTGTTGTTAATATATATAGTTTCTATGCTCAAGCTGCTGCGCGCATAACAAGGCTATTGTACAGTGTGTTAGAATGTAAAGCTGTTAACCTAATGCCTGGAAGCTTGAGTTTGAGTTCATAGTTGACAAGCAAGGAGCATAACTTCATCAACATTTCAAATATGTGCTTTCCTTCCAAATAGCTGCTACCAAAAGCTGTCCTGGAAATCACTTCTGAAGTCAACAATCTAAATTCTTGATACATCTCAATCTCTTGGCCTTCATGGTTTTTCCATCTTCTTAGCATTGTCTCAGCACCAGCTATCATGTGTGGAATCATATTCTAGTAAAACAAAAACAAGACCATGCATCATGCATCATACAATCAACAAGTTCAACTTATTCTTTTCTTACAAATTAGTAGAGATCTTCAATGGTGTTCTCTATTTTTTTGTTATGTTTGTCGAAAATATATAGTCAAAAGTTAAACTATTAACCATGAGCTACTTTTGAGAGCCTTACAAAATGTCAACTCAACCATACCAAAACTGTAGGAAGGCATAAACAATTATTATTATTATTATTTTTTTTTTTGGTAAACAGTAACTTACTTATAAGCTATCTCCATGGAAGGCATGGTTAGCCAACCTTCGCGATTTTGCCCATTTCTCACCTTCTAATGCCGGAAGGCCATTCCCATTAAGTATCCTTGGAACTTGGAACGTGGGTTTTGGATAAGCTCCATCTTTATTTTTGAATATCTCCTTGCACAATTCAGCTTCCGTCACGACCAACTGAGCTTGAGTACCACGCCACTGGAGATAATTCTTCCGTGTTCAATTGCAAGACCAAAATCTAATTATACATGGAACCAAAGAGTAGTTAAAAACTCTAGTCCTGACCTCGAAAGTCTAAATACCATAGATGTTGGTCCATGCATGAACATGAGGTAAAACTACAGGTAATATGTCGTGTGACAAATATAACGGCTTGTTCATGGCTTCCTTGTACATGTTGGCGATTTCTTTGGTGTTTCCATGGATGAGTCTATAAGGAGGACCTTTGATTCCCTGTGAAGCCATAAATTTCTGTACGCGAGTAGGAATCCACCATATTTTGCGAAAGATGTTGAAGATCAGAACTACAAGGGAGAAGAGAAACAGAAAACTTGAAGGACTGATTAGCATGCCTCCCAAAGAACTCATATTTTTCTCTTTGAAAGTTTGAAATTGGTGGGTGTCTTTTCGTTGGGGAAGGTGCCTATACGGAAATTATTCTATGCACCGACGGTGTAAGTGACCCAACACTTATAAAATAATCTCAACCCTTGATATTTATTATTAACTTTATTTTTAATAAACAAAAAGTATATTTAATGCAATCTAACCATTCATTTATGTTGGTGTAAGTGCACGGCGGTGCTCTGAATAATCTCTCGGTGGCTATATATGGGATTAGGATCATGGATAGTTATTATGGAACCAGAAGGCGCTGGGCCTCCTTTTTAAAAATAAAGTTTCCTTTTTTCATTGCTGTGTTCATAACCACAATAAATGTATTCATTTTTTAAAATTAAGAATCCTTTTTAAATTGCTGTGTTAATAAGCACAATAAATGCTCAATTTATTAAGCTTACGTAATTATTTTCTCAGGTCCTGAATTACTTCTTAAAAAATTTGATAATTAATGTTTAAATTAACTGATGGTGAACTCATTTTCATTCACATTGATTTCCTCTTTAAGCTTTACTAATTAATTAATTTGGAATAATTATTGCAAAGAAGAAATATAGTTAAGAGACAGGATAAGTTTTCTTCTCTCTATCGATTATTCTAGTTTTCTTTCTATGTCTGCAATAGAACGAAAAAGAAAATTATAGGCCCACCAAATGTAAAATCTTGACCCTCGGAGGAGAATGTGGGTTGAAATTGAACTAATATAGGTATTCTTGTAACTTCTAATGCGGGTCACCATTTTGAAGCTTTACTTCCTCCTAGAACACGCCCTACACGCTTGTAGACAGGAAAATACTCCTCTTCCGTCCGGCAGCGCGTCCTCGAGATCCCGTCGGAGGAGGGATCAACTCTCTTACAAAATCTAGTGATAGGGTTTTAGGGAAGAGTCAGGGGCAAAGTTTGAAGTGGGGGATTTCGTATGCCTTCTATCAAATTGGGTTTAACACGATTGGATTGGATCTACAAATGGTGGATCGTTAACTGGTGATGGGTGTTGGCGAGCGATCTCATCAACGGCTGCAGGTTAGGAGGGTTGTTCTTCCCGAAAGTGATATGGTTGGGTTTATGATTGGATATTTCTATGCCAATAATTTTTCTACTTCTGATTTAAGAATGTCAATTATAGATAGGGAAGAAGGGTCTCCCGCAGAGGACTTATGGAACTAATTATAAGACTTTCTGAGTTTAAAAGTTGATTGAAGTTGTGAAAACAATTAAAAGTAAATAACAAATAACGAAATTGCTTAAGGTTGAGAATCATTAAGAGAACACTAGTCAAAGAATGCATCCACCACCAATCAATCATATATTCAAAATATGTTTAACCTAGTCTTATCTATCCATGGATGAAAATGCTGAAGTTAACTCACCGTCATAATCAACCTATTGTTTTCGGTTTTTCCTTATGTGTATGCTAAGTGAGAGAAAAGCTCTATAGCTAACCTATTTTCTAAAATGCGACCTAGTTTAAGCAACTCTAAATTTAACACATAAAAATCATTATGCAAAAGAAAAATGAGATATCACAAGGCATCTCAAATACGGCGCGCCTAACCACCACAGGTGGTCGAGTTGGTAAGAGCCTCCAGGTGTGGAACCCCCACACCCGGGTTCGAATCCCGCCGACGCTTATTGGAGTTAATCCTAATATATTTTTGGTGGCCAGGGGGAGGAAGCGTTTTGACAAGATCCCCCGAGCACGGATTAGTCTCTGGGCCTAGGAAGCTTTTGAAGATACCTTGTGATTGACAAATCAAAAAAAAAAAAAAAAATACGGCGCGCCTCAATTAACCTAGGAACCTAAAAACATATCTTATGCTTAGATATTTTGCTACTCTTGAACTCTCAAAGGGACCTTATTTAACAAGGGACATGCAATGATTGTTCTTAGCAATAGAATCTTAAACATGCAATTAAGTTGACAACCAAAGAAAGCACATAAAGAATCCATCAATGTAAAACTGAAAATTAGGTTCTCATCCATTGAATAAACAAAAATGAATTAAATGTCATAGCATGACATACAATCATGATTGGGGCTTTAAACATGCCCCAACTACTAAGAAATTAGTTGCACATAGTTTGAATTGAAAGCTCACAGAGGTACATAAGAAAGAAAACAGAAAAATCCTAAAATCGGATTTGAAAATCGCCGAAATTCAACTAGTCTAAAATCGCTATGTTCAGATTCTTGTGCTTGGGTTCTTAGCGTGATTCTTGCACGTAAGGTCTTCTGATAGGAGCATTTTAATGCTACGTTTTAATTGTTATTTCCTCATATTTTACTTAGTTATTTCCCTAAATAAATAAATTTTAATTTATTTTTTATTTTCTAGGTACATTGGAATAAATGGAGAAGAATTGAGCTGAAATGAAAACACATAGCGAAAAGAGAGGAGTCCTGATGGCATTAGGAAACCACATGGCTTGAAGATGACGTGGGCGATATTATGGGAGATTAAATCTGATTTTTGCATGCGAAATGATGGAGATAATGTGAAAATCAAGGAGATTATGTTGAGAAAATCTTGGGAGAGTTTCAAGGGATTGTGTAACAAGAAAAAGCTCAAAACAAGTCCAGATTCGTTCCTTAATTCCCTCAAGATATGTTGGCTGAAATTAGAGAATAAAATCTGCAATTTTAATGTGAAAATCAAGAGAAAATCAAGGGGCGACCATTAAGGATAAAGCCATGGAGAGATTTAAGGGAGAAAAGGTCCAAAATGCATCCAGATACATTGTCTAGGTTCATGCCTAGATATTTGGCCGAAAATTGTGAATAAAATCAGATTAAATCATGGGAAAATCAGCAACAAAATATTAGGGATTGATTTTGGAGCTTTTTAATTGGTTGAGTGACATGGCAGAGCTGACGTGGCGCTACGTGATTGGTCGAAGCTGTGTGGTGCAACCAGAAAATTCTTTGAAAATTAAATTCATGAAGCCTTGCCTTTCCGTATATATAGCCTCCTCTTTAGACGTTTTACAACACACCACAACACACGACTACACCTCTTCACACCAACACCACACCACAACACACCTCTCTCCCTCAGTAAATAAACATCAGAAAAATTCTCTCCATTCTCTAGTCTTCAGAAGCTCTGCATCTCAATCAAGGAGGAGAAGAAGTCATGCACTACATCAAGATCCTATCCGCCATCCACCCTTGTGTCATCTCTAGAAGATTGCTTGCTTTCAAAAATTTTCAAGTTCTTCGTCTCAAGGCTTCATCATTCATCCTTCACGGTGTATTACATACTTTCTTTTGTTTTCCTTTGTTTGATTTGTAGAGTTATGAATTCTAGTTAACATGACATTAAGGGCAAAGTTTAAAGCCCGTTTATATTTTTTGAAATAAAATTGTGATTTTTATATGTTGATTTATATGTTGCTTATGTGAGATTGCTTGATTGATTTTGGATTATAGAAAACTTTTATATGTTTATGTTCTTTGGTGGCTAACATAGGATATATGCATGTAATTGGAGCTAATTTAAGTAGTAAAGGCTTTAGAAAAAATTCAAAATCAATTAAGGATGATTGCAAATAGGTGAACTTATTCATAACTAGGTTGTGCACTTTGGTTAACATCATTTCTTTGTTCTTCATGCGTTGAATGTGTTCTTGATTAGCTAGCTTTCTAGACTATGATTGCATGTTCAATATGATTGATTTAGGTGCTTTCACTTAGATTAATTATTCAAGGAAAGTAAAAAATGGGAAATCGTTTGCTTTCTAACGTTTCACATGGTCAACTTCTTTCTCAAGATCTAGACATAGAAGATCAACTATAGAAATTGTGATTGGATTTCATTCATATGATTGTGGTTTTGATCTTTGTTACTTGCGTTCCACCCTTGTATATATGTTTTTACATTTTCTTTATTTTATTTATTTTAATTTTAATTTTATAATTCTAAAACCCCCTAATTGTGTTTACTTGTATATATTTTTATTCTTTGTTTTATTTTTGTAAATAATACTTTCTACTTATTTTAATTCTTTATTTGTTTTTGCAATTACAAGTGTACCCTCAATTCCCGGTTAGAACGATCCATATTTACCATATACTAACGATGACATTTTTAGGGTTAAATTATACGCTTACTTTTAGGCGTATCATCTTCACTTTAGCTTTCTAGCCTTTTTATAGTGCTCTTGAGTCCTCTTTTATTCCTTTTTTGTTTGAGATTCCTTGAGGTGTAAAGAGTCAAGAAGTTGATTCTTTGATTGAATTAGGATTTCTCCACATCATGTTGTCCAATGAGTATAGGCCATGTCAACATCAATATTTTTTTCAGTATTTTCTCCTTTGTTGCTGCCATTTGCATGTATTTGGCTCCTCGATCCATCAAGGTCTCTTACTTTGGTCTCGATTCCAAGCTTTTCCTTATTTACACATATTTTCTCCATATTAATTATTTTATGGGCTAAATATTGTTTAGTACCCTGTGGTTTGGGTCCAAAATCAATTCAGTCCCTGGAATTTCAATTTCATCCAAAACACCCTCACATGCTAATTTGGCACTGGTGGGGCCCACATGGCAGGTAAAAGATTCTAAAATAAAATTTCAGAAAGAATAACAAAATTGATTCTCTCTCTCTCTCTCTCACTCCCCCCCCCCCACCCCCGGTTTCTCAGCAATCTTATGTGGGTGCTTTGCCATCTAGCCCTCCTTCCTCAATTTCACTCCGGGCGGGTCGGAAACCTGACCCGTTATTGCCTCCGACACGTATTGAGGAAACGATGCCGCCGTTGCGTTGAACAAGAGCAGCAGGAACCATCAGATCGAGCATATTACTCTGATGAGCCAGCAGTAGTTGGCCATGCAAGACCATCGGTTCAGGTTCCTTCTCCAACGACGCATCATCGTTTGCTTCTCACCAGGTTCGTGTTCCTTCTCTGTCTCACTCTAGTCCAGCTCCAAATTCTCCGCCTTCCCCTTTCTTTGTCTCAGAAACGACATCCTTTTAGAAAATAATCAAAGCTGGAGTCTTTAATTTTGGGAAGGGGATTGAAACTTTAGTTGATTATGGTGATCAGCTTTGCCTACGATTGGGGACATGGCGTAATCTAAGTGGCTCCTGCTGCTTCTATTGGTTTCTTGAATGAGATTCCGGGGGGGGGGGGGGGGGAGATAAAGAATCAAATTTGTTATTTTTTCTGAAAATTTTTTTTAGAGTTTTTTGCCTGCCATGTGGGCCCTACCAGTGCCAAGTTGGCATACCACATCAGATACTTAACGACTCCTTTTGACGGAGGGATCTATTGGATGAGAAATGATAGTGTGAGGGTTTTTGATGAAATTGAAAGTCCAGGGACTGAATTGATTTTGGACCCAAACCATAGGATACTAAACAATATTTTTTATTTTATTTTTGTATATTTACTCCGAAAAGCCTAATAAACACAAAAGTAAAAAAATAAAGAGAAAATAGAATAAACAAGTATTAATATAGAGATTAACAATATAAATGTCGTATAAGATACTCCTATCAGTTTGCTATCCTAAATTTGATTGAACCTTCTTCGATCTGGTTTGGGGGTAAACATGAAACTCAATTTCTTATGAGAGTAGTTGTCCATTCGATTGTAGTTAAGCAACATTACATATTAAGAATTAGGGCTGGATTTGGTACGGTTACGGTGTTTTTGCATCTGAGCCGACTACCAACCGAAACACATCGGTAGGCTGAAAACCAATACCACTACTGTGCCGGAAAAGTCGGTAACCGTATATTTCGGTTACCGAGATTATGGTCGGTTTTGTCTTCAGTTAAGGCCCAACCGAAGAGGATGATTGGGACTAATATTGATAAACATTTATGTAGGCCAATCACCCATTCTGAGCTGTTTTTAGACCATTTTTCCTATTCAGGTTTTACCAAATACATAAAAGCTATTAAGCTCGTACTTAACTCTGCAATTTCCTGAATAATACATCTTCATCAAGTGTATTCCTCACCTTCTTATGGCAAGCCTGAATAATATGTCTCTTTCAGCTTTTCTCTTTCAGTTCTACATTCACAAATTACAAGCTCACATATCATATGTGACTGATGTCCAAGTCTAAAAGTAATTGAATATTACAGAACCTCAAATTGAAATAAACAAAAAGCTGCAAGTGATTTGAGTGTTCCAAAGACTAAACAAACAAAAAAAAAAACACAGTAGCTGCATCCAAATCTTCAAGTAGACTCCAAAGACTTGACCAAAAAATGCACAGCAGCTATATCTTCGATCTGGAAGTTTGCACCATCCAAATCTTCAAGCAGTAGTTGTCGTAGACGAGTTCGCACCTCCCAAATGCAGCGCAACAATTTCTTCAATGTTAAAACCACAAAAAGAATACAAATAGCCAAGTCAATATAGAAATAAGTTGATGTATTAATAAAAAAAAAATTCAAGTAAGCTAATATTTCTAGATTATACCTTTCTGCAGTTCTTCTAGATCCTTATACAAGGACATCTCATCTGTTGTTGGTTCTGAATAGAAATTAGGCTGTTCAGCTCTCAACCAATCACTAGTGCAAACTAGTGCCTCAACCGTTTGAGGAGTGAGTGAACTCCTAAAGGGATCAACTACCCTTTTTCCCAAGCTAAATGCATTCTCACTTGCTACAGTAGAGCAATGTTAAAATCATGTTCAATTTATACTTAAAACTTTAAAAGCAACAGCTTCATACTTTGCAATCATGTTCAGTTTATAGTTTATACTTAACTACAAGTCCTTTTCAGTACAAGCAGAATAGATACTTCAAGCAGAAAGTTATACACACAGAAAGTCACAAAATAATTAATAAGAGAACAAGTAGAAACTTATTCACACATAAACTCTCAAAGTCACATACTAATTAATAAGAGTACAAGCAGAATAGATACTTCAAGTTCAAAGAATTTTAGCATCCATAAAACATAATTATACACAAGAACTGGTAAAGTCATAATCATAAACACCCATACACAAAGTCACAAACAGATACTTCAAGTTCAAAGAATCAAAACCCAACCAAGCACACACAAGTTTAGACGTTTAGTTACCTAATCAAAGACCTTGATCACCTCTTTGCCTCAGGATAAACTGATAAAGCCTCAACTGAAATCTATGGTCAATACCTTCAAGCTTCAAAGGACTTTCCTACCAAAACACATATGAACATATATGTTAGATAACTACGATCAATTTCAACCATGAAATTAACAAATCAACAACAGATTCCACTTTTTTCATACAAATTAGAGCCAAAGGAGTAACAAGAGTAAAAAACTAAAAGGAGTTCGATTTTACCTAATTATTTGTGCTAGGAAACACCACTTGAACACCGCATAAGTCTCTGAGCAACCACTTCAACCAAGCAAGTGAAGCAATTGATCTAGGGTTGGTCGAACGAATTGGGGATTTCAAAAATCAAACGATATCTGGGTTGAAGCTTATGTTGGTGAGGTTCGCATCAATGATCGATTGTTGTTTTTGGGATTGGATTGGGGCTAGGTTGGTTCTGAGAGGAAGAGAGGGTCGAGACTTGAGAGAGAGAGAGGCTGCGACCACAAGTCGCAAATGACCTAATCTGAGTGACCCTTCTTAGGTTACCCCAATCTCCACTAAGATCCAACGGCTATCATTCACATATGCTAGAAATCAACGGCTTCAAACATACCTAGTATTAAAAATAAATAAAAAATAATACAAGTATATATGTATGGTTGGTACGGTAATAACGTATAATTGATTTTACGTACCGCTACCGAACCGCGTACGATTATATGGTACGGCAAAACCGAACCGGACCTTCCGGTTACCATTTCAGTCGGCGCCGATGACGGCGGTTCGGCCGGTTTCGACAAGTCTGGCAGTTTAAGCCACCCCTATTAAGAATAGGACTGTCAGATAGAGTCTCTCCCAAATGTTCGAAATCGATTCTGCTTATATATAGAAAAAATATTAATTAAAAAAAATAGAAAAAATATATTTGACCCCAAATATATATTTTTGTTGGTTGAAAAGACGCAGAAATACAGAAACTGTGTTGAGATGACTAGCATTGTCAGTCCTTCCTCACCAAAAATGGCTTTACTCGGAGACGACGGCCGTGGCTACGAGCTGGCCTGTAAGCTCGAGTCCTGCAACGTGTGGCGCACCTGGCTCGGCGACTCCAACTACGCCACCTTCGTCCACGTCCTCTCCTCCCCCTCCACCTGGGACTCCTTCATGCGATCCGACGACTCCAAATCTAGGGCTCAGATCCAACTCCAACTCCGCGCCCGTGCCCTCCTCTTCGACAAGGCCTGCGTCTCTCTCTTCCTCCGCCTCGATTCCGATTCCAATAATTCCTCCTCCTCCTCTTCTTCTTCGCTCGCCGTTTCCAAGCTCAATCCCACCTGTGAGGGCGCCCATTGCTTTCGTCTGTGTCTAATCTCTCGTTCTTGGTTTCCGATTGCTGATGGCTATTTTTCGTTGCAGATTTGCAGTTGCATGCTGATGACGTGTACTTCACTCTCGAGAACTCTTCCACAGAAGGAGTTCAGGCTCAACAGCGCGAGGCCTCCAAGGTATGCTCTTTCTAGGTTTGATATTGTTTGTTCGATTGAGTATGAGTAATCGGAAATCGGCTTATTGTTCCGGACACATTTAACCATTTTGTTATGGTTATGTGGAGATCAATTATGTTATATTTGAAGAAGGCATTTTTTCTTTTCTTTTCCCGGTAATGTTTAGGAATAGCTGGTTGATTTCTAGTTGTAAACTTTTGGGAATTGGGTTGTAAAACAACTAATAATGCACCTAATGGTGTTGGATAATAAAATGGATTCTGGAATCTAATATCCTATGTGAAACTAGTGAATTGATTTATGAATTGAATTGAACTAATGAATTCTTGTCAATAGATGTCATGACTTTTATCTTTCGGATTCTACATGATTCGTAAGGACTGGGAGTGAAATCAGGGGAATGGTGGGAGGAACCGCAGCAAAAACTTGAGCATAAAAACTGGGGAGAGTTGTGAGATGATTTTTATTTAATGTTTGTGCATGCAGATTCAGTCAAAAACAGCTTTTGGTTTTGGATCAAGATATGGAGAATCTGAAATTGATAATAAGCCACCAAGGTTTAAAAATGAAGAGCTGCCTGAGACCTGGTATAATCAGGTTATTGAGAGACATAGGGCTAGCAAACCGCATAGGTTGTCATCAGCAGACCGAGAATCAGAGAAACGTACTCCAGAGGAGATGTCTGCTTATCTTAAGCTTGCTGTGAAGCATAAGAAAAGGTGTTTAGCATTCAAAGAAGATCAGTATGTGGCATATGGAAATCCCCTCCAAGAAAATGCATCACAGAATCCACATTCTGTTTTAGATGGTAGTAGTTCAATTGATCATGAAGCATCTTTTTTCCCAGAAACAATGTTTACGTTGAACTGTGTTCCTGATAGTGCACTTCCACCTATGAATAGAGTGCAAGACGACCAAAAAGTTGAATTTTATGGAGTTCTTGATACGTTACCTCAGGCTTTGACTAGGAGTCCCGTTATGCTTGAGAGGCTTGGTATAAGACCTGAATACCTTAACATGGATCAAGGAGGAAGCTTACATCGTGGAAAGAACGGGTCTGCAGGGAACAAAAGTTGTCTTACTCATGAGCAAGCGGCACAGTTATCTCAAAAGGTAATAGCCCGGATGCTGACAAATGTGGGATTTGAAGGTTCCTCAGAAGTTCCAATTGAAGTTTTCTCTCAGTTGCTAAGCTGTCATATCCGTAAATTGGGTAGCAGCTTGAAAGTTCTTACTGATAGTTACAGAAAGCAGTGTTCAGCAATTGAACTATTAAAGATGTTCCTTCAAACAGTGGGATATAGGTAAGCTAATAGTAGATTATCTATGAGTGTACTTGTGTAATTTTGAATTTGATCTTAGCTGATTTCAGTTTCCATATAAATTATTGTTGCATGGCCTCAGAATTGCTGATTACATGAACACTTACTAGCTCATGTGGGATAGTTGTATTGGTTGTCACATTTTGCTCACTTGCTCTTGGGGCCAAATTTACTCATTTACTGCTTCGCGACAGAGTAAGGGTTCCAAGAGGGTGTGTGTTGCATTGGAACTAATGTCTAGGAGAGTGAATTTAACAAACCTGTATTATCTTTCAAGCTGTCCTTAAATTTTATAAGGTCAATTTAAAAATTACTAGTCTGTGAGCCTCACAGAGATAATTTTTGGATATTAGGTTTTGACTTCCAATTGTATACCTTTCACTTCCATAACATTATACAGTGGTATTGCCTGTGAATTCTTTTCTAGTTAGGAAGATCTAATATAATGCAAGTTTCTAAGTGGCCACCTCTTCACATTTTTTCTTTTTTACCATATTACCAGTAATTTTGGCCCTCTAGCTGATCAAGTCAAGGATGGCTCCAGGAATTTCCATCAACAAAGTCAGCAGCAAATTCATGGAATGCAGTCACAGTTGCAGCCACAGCACCAGAACCCAATTCGACTACCCCAACAAGTATTTATCCCTTCAATTAATTGATAACATTTTTATAGTAATTTTTGTATATCCATGGATGGTTGATGGTTATTTTTGGGACTGTATTACATATCTCCTCATACAGTTTCACAAATTTCTACTGAAGTTTGTAGAGTCTAGGCACTTGGTAGTTTCCAAAAGCTGACCTTTGCACAGTATGTTAGTATGACATGATTACTAATCCTTCTTTTATTACATTGTCTGGTGAATCCATAGATATCGAGACAAATGCATCCGCAGATGCAGCAGATTCAGCAAATGCAGCAAATTGCCCAATCCAAGAATGTGCCATTTCAGCAACAGCAGCAGATGGAAAGAATGCGAAGACGTCAACCATCTACTCGTGCTGGTATGGACATGGTACAGGACAGACCAATGGTCCAGGTCAAGATTGAAGCTCCATCAGAGTTACCCATGGATAGTAATGCCTTCAACAGTTTCAACAACAGACATCCACAATTGCAGTTCAGGCAGCAGCAAATTCCTGCAATGTCAAATCCTACAATGCAAAATGTCCCTGCTCAGTCAGGGAATCAGTTTAGACAGATATCTCCTTCACAAATTGCACAAATTCAATCACAGTAAGGAAAATCTGATGGAAGAAATAAAGTTCCTGAACCTTCACGTGAATGACTATTCACTGAAACTCTAGAACTGTCTCACGTGTGCAGGAACGCTGGTGTTCTTAGGGCTCGACCGGTGAAGGTTGAAGGTTTCCAGGAACTAATGGGTGGAGATGCTTCATCTAAGCATGATTCAGATGAAAATCGGCTGACCTCCCCAAAATAGCCCCTCCTCATCAAGTAAATAACTTGCCAGTGTCTGAACAATCACTATTCACTCCCCCACATATGTGCGTGCTACCTGTTCTGACCCTCCTGTCGGAGCCTTGACTAAATTTGGGAGATCGGAGAGATTGGAATGTGAGTGATTTACTAGATGAGGTAATTTGCTCTCATTGAATGGAATTGAGAGTGGATTGAAGAAATCTTGGATCAAAGACGAAGAGAGTCAGAGTCTGATCGAGAGATTGGAATTGAAGACGAAGACTGATTAGGGTTAAGAGTTTTTGATTGTGTCCAACATGAAGACTGAATGAATATTGTGAATGTGTCAAATAAGTTGTCTGTTGTATAGATGGAGTGAAGTCGAGTGTAGCAAAACAATTTGAACTCATTTTTAAGGCCAGTTAAATGACGAAACCTGGTACGGGTATTGTTGTGTTGGTTAAGCCTTTTTTACATGCACACTCGGTCTTTAATATGGAAATGAAGGCGTGTAGAACTTGTTTACTTCTTGGTATTCACTAAGGCTAGACTGACATTGATATTGAAAGCCATTCTGCCATTCTGATTGTTGCTCTCAACAGTGAAGAGAAAAATTTCTCTGAGGTAAGTCGAGTTTTAGATGATTGTAAAGAGTATATGTGCGTTTTTCAATCAGTTAAAGTTTGACATATTTATCGTGAAGCAAATGGTGTTGCGGATAGATTTACCCACCTTGCTAGTGGTTGTGATATTGATGATTTGTGGTTAAATGAGATGCTTGCAATTATTCAGTAAATTCTCTATGAGGATCAATGTAAATGTTTCTATGTAGCTCGGAGTTCAGGTTTTATGTCCCCCCCCCTCTTGATGCAAAACCCTAATATTAATATAATAAATGGAACTGGGCGAGGGGCTTATCCTCCCAGCTAGGCTGGGTTCCAAACCCCTTTCATAAAACAAAAAAAAAAAAAAAAATTAATGAAACCCGTATTTGGTCAAAAAGTTGGTCTTATTAGGTTTTTTTTTTTTGGTTGAAATCTTAAGAGACCGGGCCCTGACCATTTGGTATAATACTTTAGTATGAATTTTACAAAAAATGAGTGAAATTCATACTCCTCATTTTTTTATTTTAAGTGACTTCAATTTTTGTCTTAGTAATTTAGTTTTGTCTTTTTATAAAAATCAAAAAAGGAAAAAATGAGTGTTGATTGTAAAATAGGGCGTGACTCCCTTTACAAAAACCTCAAAAATTTTAGAAGAATCGGATCGTCCGATTTGGTCCGAGACATGCCGAGCCGGACTTTCGGGCTAAAATTTCCATGCCCAGTTCAATTAATAACTGCAGGACTGATACATTAGCTAGAATATAAGAATATTATAAAGATAATCCAGTGCGGCTTTGTAGACCACTAGAACTCTAGAAGTTGAAACGTCAACTATTACATAGGCTATTTAATTATTTGGATAGGGGTTATTTGGTCTTCCTTGTTTATATCCATTTTCTTTGCTATATCCCTATGACAACTCTGACGAGTCTTCATTTAAGTGCCTTTATTTTTACTTTACCAATTTTTTTTTTTTTTGAATAAAGGAGTTTGAAACTCAGCCTAATTGAGAGGCTCAGCCCCACACACGGTATTTATATTGATAAATAAGTGTTGTTGCATCGAGGGGTACCAAATTCTTATTTTAGCCATTTGTAAAATTTTATAGTTAGGAATCTTATCTATGAACATTTTATCATGAGGTGCATAGTTGGAGAGGTTTAGACCAAGAATCTAAATTTTGGTTTCGGTTTTGATATCGGTACTTCAAATTCAAAGAAATTTTAGAGACAATTTCGATTTTGGTGGAAATTTCGGTTAAAAATAAAGAAATCATATTAATTGCATTAATAAAATAATATTTTTAAATGAAATTTTTACATAGACTAAACTAACACATAATAAACCTATTTACAATGTAACATCTCTAAAATTATACATTTATAATAGAATTGTGATATTTAATATGGATGAGTAATTAACTAGTACTGTAGTAAGTTGCTAAACTAGTGTTTTTATCTATGTGTAAATATAATTTATATAGATAATGTGAATGTGATTTACTTTATATATATATATATATATATATATATATATATTATGACTGGAACTCAGTGAGACACTTGGCCATCACCCATTTTTCACTAATAATTAGAAAATTACAACGGGGCGGGGGCCAAGAGGAGAATACCAAAACTGAGTGAATGAAAATGAATAAGTACAATAAAATTAATATAAAAAAATATAAAAGCTACTACGATGTGGTTCGATTTAGCTGGTAGAACTGCTTCCATTTAGTATCATACAATACTGCTCCTAAGTACATAAATTTTGGAAATGATTTTGGTACTTCATCACATGGATATTGTATGCATATTGATCTCTTCCCATATGCAATCTATATATCGGATATTGTGAAATTACACAATATGATGTTTCATTGTATAAAACATACATCATTTGAGACAAAGCAAAAAGGGAATCATGTTGTGGTTGGAGCTAGGGCTGTCAATTCCGACACTACTTGATAACACGACTCGAAACCCGCATGAAATAAAGTGAGTTAAACCCGCACAATTAAAAAACGGGTTGGCGCGAGTCAACCCGTCATGCACCCATTTAATAAACTGGTCTGCCGCGGGTTAGTCTGCCAACATGAAGTGAAACCGTATAACCTGATTATGATATACTTCTTCTTGAAATTTTGGACATTGGGAATATTTGATACTAGGATTGGACAATTTGAAATATTTTGCTTCATCATTATTGGATTTAATTATTTATGAATTATATATAATTATTTATATTCTTCCTCTTATGAAGTTTTTAGTGAATTTAATAAATTTATGTTTTTTTTAGTTAAATGGGTAGCAGTGTTAACCCTTAAATGAGAAATTTTATCAGACACAACACGACCTATTTATTAAATAGGTTAAGCAGGTTGGAAACGGGTAACTCGTTTAATAAATAGGTTGGGTTTGGGTTTCAATTTTTGACACGATTATTAAATGGGTTGGGTTTGGGTTTGTCTCCTATGGCACGACAAATACCTTAACCCGACACGACCCATTGACAGCCCTAGTTGGAGCATTCAACTTTGTAGCAGATAAAAGCAAAAAGGTTTTTTGTTGTATTCAACTTGATTGCCAAAAAAAAAAATTCATATTTTTTCTTTGAAAGTATGAAGTTAAAAATTCATTGTCCGTGAGGTGACATAAAAATTTCACAGAAATTTAAGAGAAATTTTTGACAAAGTTTTTGTGTTAATTTTTAAATATATTTTATGTGTGTAAATATTTCAGAAATTAAGAATTTTGCGGAAATGTACGGAAAATTTCGTGAAACTTTGGGAAACTCCTAATGGAAATGATCAAGGTTTTAAGTTTCTACGAAACTGCAGAAATTTCCGTAAATTTGAAGTACCGAAACAAAATTCATATGCTATATCATTTCCGTTAGGAGTTTCCTGAAATTTTCCTTACATTTCTGCGAAATTCTTAATTTTCAAAATATCTACACACAAAAAAATATTAAAAAATTCACACCGAAATTTTGTCAGAAATTTCTATGAAATTCGTTTGTCACTGACAAAATATGAAATTTTGATTTTTTTTTTTTCCCAATCAAGTTGAAATTGGATATAGCAAAACCCTCTTTGCTTTATGTGCTACCAAAATACTCATGCTCCAAGTCTCCAACCACATCATGATTCTATTTGCAATGAGGCAAATTATGGAAATGACAAGGGGAGTGGCAAATCATGGCACTATAACCAATATAGTAGTGATGATCATACTACTGATCCTGGTGCAAATCGTGAATACAATTCTAGAGCTAGGGATGCACAAGGAAGACGCGATAGCCATTTGTCTCTAAATGAGTTTGAATCACTTTCTTCAAGTCTTGACTCAATGGATAGGAACTCAATATAGTGATAACCCTAACCCATTCCATTCTCATTATCCTCATCATGGAATGAGTTGTATCTCAGAAAGTACTTATAGAATTGGATCAAGCTCACAAGGTGGAAGCACATATGGCCTTTTTGATCATTCTTCGTCCCAAATGCCTTATGCTTCATATAAAGAAACATAATATTGGGTAATTCCACAATATCCGATATATGGATTGCATATATGTGGGAAGAAATCAACACACATACATTAACCATGTAATGAAGTACCAAAATCATTTCCAAAATTCTTGTACTTTGGAGCAGTATGCTAGTATTTTATGATACTAAATGAGACCAGTTCAACCACATGGATTGAACTACATCGTAGTAGCTCTTATTACTAATACTTTATATTGCTTTTGTTGTACTTGTTCATTTTCATTCACCGGGTTTTAGTATTACATCCGCCCCCTGGTTATATTTTTCTAATTATTAGTGAAAAAGGCATGATGGCCAAGCCTCCCACTGGGTTCCAGCCATAAAAAAAAAAAAAAAAAAAAAAAAAAGTAAATCACATTCACATTGTCAATATACAGAACATTTATAATTACATATAGATAAAAACACTAATTTAGCAACTTACTACAGTTTTAGTTAATTACTCGTCTATATTAAATATCACAATTCTATTATTTATGAGTAATTTTAGAGAGGTTATATTGTAAATAGGTTTAGGGCTAATTATTGTTTAGTATCCTGTGGCTTGGGTCGAACATCAATTCAGTCCCTCGACTTTCAATTTCATCAAAAACACCCTCACACTATCATTTTCTCGTCCAATAGGTCCATCCGTTATGATTTCGTTAATTTATGCCATTAGCTGCTGACGTGGCGATCCAACTCAGCACAGATGGGCCCCCACATAGAAGTGAAATTCCTAAAATGACCCTGGCCAATCTGAAATGAAAAAATCCAAAATAAATCAATACTTTGGGGCCCACCTGTGCTGAGTTGGATCGCCAAGTCAGCAGCTAACGGTATAAATTAACGGAATCATAACGGATGGACCTATTGGACGAGAAAATAATAGTGTGGGGGTGTTTTTGATGAAATTGAAAGTTGAGGGACTGAATTGATGTTCGACCCAAACCACAGGGTACTAAACAGTAATTAGCCCATAGGTTTATTATAGGTTAGTTTAGTCTTCAAAAATATCATTTTATAAATGCAATTAATGTGATTTCTTTATTTTTAACCGAAATTTCCACCGAAATCTAAACTTTCTCCGAAATTTCCTTAAATTTGAAGTATCTAAATCCAAACCGAAACTTGAAACCTTGGAAATGATATAGCATATGAATTTTGTTTCGATATACTTCAAAACTAAAGAAATTTTGGAGAAAATTTCGATAATTTGGGAGAAATTTGAATCCTTGGTTTAGACAGATGCTTCACGTAGAGTTCATGTGTTTCACGCAGTTTAATATTCATCACTCGACCATTGTTGGAGAGGTTGAGACGGATGCTTTTCTAGACATTCCTAAGAAGATGATTGAGCCCTTTTTCAAAAAAAAAAAAAAGAAGATGATTGAGCAATGTGTGATCAAATACGCACTATCAACTTGGTGATGTGATTGAAAAAGGCACAGCTTTCAATCATGAATTTGTGTCGACTAAAGTTATGTTATAATAGTATATGTATATTTGTGTCGACTAAAGTTATATTATAATAGTATATGTACTATTGGTATTATATATTTTTATAATATATTTTTAAAATACTAGCCGTAACCATCAAATATTTGTGTTGACTAAAGTTTATTATCGAAAGTCTATGACCATCAATAAGTTGACTGTTAGGTCATCAACGGCAACAAGAACATTGAATGTTGGAAACTAACGGGAGAAAAGGAGCTCGGAATGTCTCCTAATGTTGACTGTATCAATCCCAAATTTGAGGAAACAGTTAACTATCAAACTTAAAAATTAAAGCTCTAAAATCTTGTTTAGAAAGAAAAACTAAATCTCTCAAGTTGAAAACAACAAGCTGATTAACAGAAGCAGGAATGTAACAATAAGTAACTGACAGAAATAGGAATGTAACAATAGGATGATAAGGAACATACCGTAAAGGAATTCTAGCACACAAAGACACAAAGAAAATCTAGACAATGCAGGAAGCTAATACCAAGTCATTAGGGCAACTCCAACCATTGGGTGCCAAACTTGATTTTGGCCAATTATAAGACTTTGCATCTCCAACCATGGCTTTTTGGTGGATTTGGTCTTATAAATATAAGACTTGGGCTCATTTGTAGTCTCATATTTGAGACTTTTTCAAGACCAGGACTCGATCACTGTACATGGGGGCCAGCAAGTGGGCTGTCTTAGCCCAAAGGAGGAACGAACATGATGGCAGGAGAAAGTGAAGGAGACGCGCCCGCTAGCTGAAGGGAGGATAGAGCACGCGCAACAAGGCGCTGGAGAGAGAAATTCGGCTGCTTTTTTCTTTGCTGAAGTGGGGCCCACAGCTCTGTTCTATCCCCTGCTGACTGTTGGAACCCCCAACAGTCATGAAATGGATGGTTCTGATTGATTAGGTTTGAATATGGACAGTTAGATGTGGGGTTTATTTAATTTTTTTTTTTACTGAAATTGATATATTTTCAATCTGAGGGCTGAGATTTGGGGTAAAAAAAATCAATCACCGGCTCTTATTAAATCAAGGGTTATTAATTCCATTATGTTCTAAAAAAAATAACCAAAAAATTGAGGGAAAATAATATACCTGTTGGAATAGTAATTTGTAGGAAATTCTATAAATACCAACCCATTCTTTGTCGTATATGCCGACACAAATAAAAAAATTTAAACCTTTTTTTTAAATTCATTAAATAATAAGAATAAATTTTAAATATTATGATAAAATGTTAAATTAATTTTTTTTTTACCTTATTTAATTAAATTAACATATATTCATCAAAATTATAGTTATATTATTTTAGTCAAGAATAGTGAAAATAGCACCTCTATATAGCACTTCATTATTGGAGATGAGAATTGAGTCCTATATCAATAGTGTAACAAGGGGGTACTAAAATGAGAATAACACCCCCAAATAGAGCCAATGGTTAGAGTTGCCCTTATGGCCACCAATATTGGCAGGCATATCCTAAGGGCCTACTCACCTCTATTATTGTCTCTTATCTTTCTCTAGCGAATCCCAATGAAAAAATTATTCTTCCAGGGGCACCAGAATCGATATCAAATCGTGGTAGTTTTTTGTTTCGGTTTTTGGTAAATAAAAGTACACCTCCGTGCTACAATAGTTAGCTAGGTTGATTAATAATGAATTTTGATTTTCTTACCCTGTGGTTTAGTACTTTAGTAGTGTCACAGCCAAGTCTAAGCTAATAAGATGAAGATTTGGGAATGAGATTACTAGTGTAACACCCGTAAAGCCACCTTTGATTCGTGGAAAGGAAATGAAAAGAAATTAATTCCTTGCTCTTTCCATGGGCATGGAAAATTGCAATTCCCATCAATTTTCCTTTCCAGTGTTTGGGAAGACTAGGAATGTAGTCATAATACACCTTTTAGTTTCCATTGCAGTGTTTGGTTCTTGAAAAGAAAGGAAACAAATCTTATCAATTTTCCAATAATACCCTCAAACTAATGAGAAAACTTAGAACACAATCAAAATTGAGATTCAAATTCATAATTTTACCTTCTTTTCTTTCTTTTATATATCGAGCAACTGCCTATCTTGTTCAAGTTAAAAAAAAAAAATGAAATCAATAACTAAAAGCAGATGAAATTAAAAACCAAACGCACACTGCATATTATATATATATATATATAAAAGAGAAGAAAGAAATGAGATGAATTTACATAAATATATCATATACAATTAACCGATACATGAGAGAAGAATAGATAAAACTAGCAAATAATGATTTTGAGCAGGGGCAATTTAGTCATATAATGTTGTAATAAATGCAGAAAATTGATAGGGAAAGTGGTTCCTGGGGTGGGTGGGGGCAAACCATTTTCCTCATCTTTTTCCTTTCCTTTGAAAATCATTTTCCCTTCCTTTGCCATCCCAAACACAGGAAACTTAAAAAAAGAAATGACATTCCTTTCCCAATGCCCAGATTCGTTGAAACAAACACAGCCAAAGAATATATAGTGAATCTAGCGAACTGGTTTCCTCATACTAAGCAGAAGAATGGAGTACTCCATCACTGTCCCCCCCCCCCCCCACCATGGCCAACAATAACAAAGACAGTAAGCTTCACATAGCCATGTTCCCATGGCTAGCCTTTGGCCACATGATCCCATATCTCGAACTCACCAAGCTGATCGCAGGAAAAGGCCACAAAATCTCATTCATCTCCACCCCACGAAACATTTATCGCCTCCCCCCTCTCCCGCCAAACCTCTCCACCCTAATCACCTTCGTGAAGCTTCCACTGCCTGAGAATCCGAACCTTCCAGAAGGTGCCGAGGCCACCGCGGACTTGCCCGAAGACCAAGTCCCGCATCTCAAGATAGCCTACGACTCTCTTCAAGAACCGATCACCCAATTCCTCAAGACATCAAAACCGGATTGGCTACTCTTCGACTTCGCCCCTTACTGGGTACCGGAGATAGCCCAAACTCTCGGGATTCCGACGGCCTTCTTCAGCATTATGATCGCCGCCGTTTTGTCCTTCCTCGGGCCCACCTCGCCTGGAATTCCTCCTGATGACCGTAAGTTACCGGAGGATTACGTAGTCCCGCCCAAGTGGGTGCCATTTTCAGCCACCGTGTGCTTGAGGTTGTTTGAGGTGCTTCGGCTCTTTAAAGAAATAACCGGAGACGAAACAAACGTCTCGGTCGTGTATCGGTTCATGGAGACACTGCGAGGCTGCGACTTGATAGCTGTAAGAAGCTGTGCGGAGTTCGAACCGGAATGGTTGAGCCTTCTAGAAGTTATACACAGAAAACCTGTTCTACTGGTTGGTGTACTCTCCACTACGCCGAAAGCCGACGACAAAAATGAAACGTGGCTGTCAATAAAGGACTGGTTGGACTGGCAGAGCAAAAACACGGTGGTATACGTGGCTTTCGGAACGGAAGCAATGCCGAGTCAAGAGGAAGCAACGGAAATAGCCCTAGGTTTGGAGAAGTCCGGTTTGCCCTTCTTTTGGGTGCTGAGAACCAAACACGGCGAGGATGCGGTTAAGTTGCCAAAGAGTTTCGAGGAGAGAAATGAAGAGCGGGGAGTGGTGTGCAGGAGATGGGCCCCACAGCTGAAGATACTGGCTCACGACTCGGTGGGCGTGTTTCTGAGTCATTCGGGTTGGAGCTCGGTGGTGGAGGCGTTGACTTTTGGTAGACCGCTGGTGTTGTTACCCATGTCGAATGACTAGGGGTTGAATGCGAGGTATTTCGGGAAGAAGAAGGTCAGATATGAGTTGCCGAGGGACGAACAAGACGGATCGTTTACGAGTGAGGCGGTGGTGGAGTCGCTGAGGATGGTGATGGAGAAGGAGGAGGGGAGGATTTACAGGGACAAGGCCAAGGAGTTGAAGCCGTTGTTTGGAGACAGGGAGAGGCAAAATGTGTACGTGGATAAGTTTTTGGAGTATCTTACAACCCACAGAGGATGTAGAACGACATGAAGGGCACGTTATTGCATGATTCAAACCCATGCAATGGTCACGTACTTCTTTGATCTCTTTTAGTTCTGGGATTTCTATGTTTCTTTTTGGATTTGAACCTTTTTTTCACTATCGTTGTCTGAGATTTTGTTGTTGTTGTTAAATGCTAACTATTAAGCAGGCTAGGAATAAAAACCCGCGCGATGCCGCGGGATAAAAAACTTTATGCTTGCTAAATTGTGTACGTTCTAAGCGTTTGATTAGCATAGATAACTAAGATTTATTTAAATGAAACATAAATAAGTAAATAACTAAGATGCGTTTAAATGAAATGAAAAATTACTGCAATTTCAGGTCATATAACAATAATAAATTGCTCTTTTTCTAAGTGAACTAATAACTAACAGTAATCGAATGAAGTTCTCAGTTTTCTAAAGATTTCTTTTGAACACATTTCATACAATTGCTGCGAAGCTCATTTGTATATTGATCTGAAAGGCTGTCAACTTCATGCTTTATAGAGTGGCAATTGCATCCCTCCAGCCATCGAGTATGTAAGAGTAGAACACCTCAAGATTACACACACACACACACACACACACAGAGGCGTTCCAAAGAGCACGTCCGCTAAAGTGCCGACGGCGCTGCTGCAGCTCGGCTAGGGAGGCCGACGGAGAGGCGGGGGTTGCCGGAAGGACGCCAAGGGTCAGGCGGAGGGGTCTGCAGTCGGTAGAGTCGCCGGCGACGTCGTTGCAACGCTGCCCAGAAAACCTGCAGTTGCAGGTCTAGTTGCTGCCCAGAACCTGCAACCCTGACCTCCTCCGACCTCGAATGCTGCCTAGAATAGTCCGAGATACCTCCGGCCTCCCTTCTGCAAGCCGCGTGCCGCCTGGAACGCCTCCGCTGCGTCGACGTCCGCTTTGGAACGGGCCTATATATATATATATCAAGTTTCCTTTCTCAATTTCCTCAGTTGTCCAATAACCCCGCACCACTGCTAGCAGTTACAATGGCACTGAGGGTGATTTTGATTCCAAGCATAATTTTGTGTCGTGCTCGAATGCCTCAACTCCACTCGGAAAATCATGCAATTGGATTATAAGTTTCTACATATTCAAAGTAGAGCCTCTGTAGCCTTAAACACTTTGACAGAAGTGAAAACTATGTGACATGTGAACATGAGTGAATTAAAGAAGACATTCATATGCAATAATCAATTGGAATCTGTGAGGAACTTTATTGAGTGTATCTTGTGAAGCAAATATCTACTTTCCTTCACTTGAATGTTGAGATCACTTCAAACTTCAGATGAAACTGACTTGAATTGAGCAGAAAAAATATATATTAAAATTTGGTAACAAACTTCAATTCATTAATGACACAGCATATTCATTAACTCCATTCGATTTTATTTACTTGATAGAAAAGAAAATTTTACTCTTGAGAAATAAAATGAGAATCAATATATAACAAAGCAGAATAGGGAGCACAAAGATTTCAAAGCTAGCCTTGACGCTGGTATCAAATCTACGTTAGAACAACTGAGACAAAAGGCAAATCAACATAAATTATGGGAGATGTTCATAGTGCTTTTACCCTTACCAGAATAGATTGAAGCATCCTTACTCAATTCACAAAATAATTTACGAGAGAAGGTATGATACTGTGATGTTTATCATACACTGATTTTACATCTATTTGAACAAAAATGACAATTTATATGAATCAAAATTACAATATTGAGAACAAAGTTACGACATTCGTTTACACTATTTACATGTAGTTAAACCAAAATTACAATATTGACAACAAATTTGTTAAAAAATTTGTAACAAGGTCGTAGGTGGTGTAATTACCATTAATAGAACTTAGATTACACAAAATAAGACTCAAGTTACCACAATAACAACAAATTTGTTGTCACATTTGTAAATGTGAGTATGACATACTGGTATGTACTATAGAACTTTCCATAATTTACACAGGTCCTTCATCAAGGAAATGCAAATATATTGCCTTCTTCATTTGTTCAAAAACAACTCTGTAAGCATATATTACAACCAAGACCTAGGATCAAATTTTACAGAGATATGTGGGCGATAATGACCCAAAGTTATCAGCTAACTTCAGTACATCCCGATATCCGTCCTGCAAAAAGAAACAAAAACAGGAAAAAAAAAACAATAAAATATCAATTATACATGAGTATAATTAAACATAACCTCCTAGAGCACTGAATCAGACTGACGAAGACGAAATAAAATGAACCTGTGGCAAACAGATAGTCACATCATCCAGATTAACTACTGCTTCATGTATAGGCTGACCGCTATCAGCAAATTCTTTTTTGTCGTAGATTTGAATACTTGTATTTCCAAAAAAGGGTTCTAATACATCAATATGCTTCTTGGTCAATTTATTCACTGGTTTACCATCTTTAGTACCAAATCTAAAAACCTGAAGTAAAAATATAACCATTGTGTTTAGAGAGAGGGGAAAAAAAAAGTCCTATGTTATTATATACTCGAATATGTCAGTGTGCATGTTCCATGGATCAACCTAGTAAAGAGAGTTGATTGGGCATACCTGAACCCACTCTGATGGAAGCAAATGCTCCCATTGCTTGTCAACATGCCATGGAGGATGAAGCAATATTATAATCCAGATAAAATGCAACCCGATGAAGTTCAACAGACTGGAAAACAAATGGGGAAATATAGCATGAATTTCTACATAGTAGGGAAGCAGGGACCAATATATTGAAGAAGTTGAGGTATCCATAAAGACACAAATTCTTATTTGTTTTAACTTTTGATCGACATAACTACAGAGTCTTTATATAACAAAATGGACCGCACAAAATGCACACAAACAATCAGCACTTTTAAGGACCACGTAACAAAATCCTTTCCTTTGTATAGTACAGTAACAATAAGAAATCAAAAGTATCCCATAATATAGGGATTTAGCATAAAATTAACTTACAGGTTCCAAGGGATAAGTTTCTGAAAGTGGAGTAGCCAATCAAGAAAACACCACCCTTAGCTTTCCAGTTTGCAAGCAACTCTAGTCTCCTCTCCTTGGAAAACAAAGCAAGGATACGAAGTGGTTAGAGAAAAGCTTGTATTATGGTTCAGAAGAATTTGGTTTCACCTAGTTTCTATACATACCTCTTGTCCACATCTAAGCAAATAGCAACTTTCAACTTCTATAAACAATTCCTTTGTTTCTATAAAACTTAAACTATAGAAATATAAGATGTTCAGGGCAATTAAAGAATCAGATTTCATGTCAAATAAGAAACCATGAGGGTCATGAGAAAATCTAGCTACGGCAACCATCAGTGATGCTACACTATTACATGATTCCGTCAGGTCAATGATAGAATCATCTAAAGTTTCAAATATTCATGGTGTGAATATCTGCACACCAGAACCTAATATCTTCCTTGAGACATTCTGTTTCCTAAATTACACTTCATATTCTATATAAACATAATTAATGGTTTCAGTTTTAATGCATTATTAGCTCTTTCACTGATTAGGTTTTCCTTTGAGTTATGATTGTCTTTTAGTCATTCAATTTTGCTCACCATTTAGTAAAAGCAACCATGGGAGAGCTCTGTCATGTTGTTAATTTTCAGATTTCTTCAAATCAAACATCTGTGCATTAAAACAAAACCAACTTCAACTAAATACCAACAAATTAACTTGACTGATATACATGGGACACAATCTATATGCTTCAATAAAGCAAAGTAATATGCCATTAAGATCAACATCCTAGCACCTACTAAAGGACACAGTAGCAATGCACAAAACTGAGAGTTCATTACTCTGATAGTTTGATCAATAACACACAGATAGTAGTCTTGCATATAAGTCACATGAAAAGGATTAACAAACACAGAAAGAAATGAGACAACTAAGATATTGATTCAATAAATCTGTTAAGGTGGAATATTACTACTATACATATATGTAGGCCCTAGGCTAAAGAAAAACTATAAAAAAGAGAGAGTCAAAAGCATAAGGCACATGAAGTTTAGAATCCTATTTGTCTATCCCTTTGATTGGGAATCAGTAACCTTTTTCTGTCCCCCATTTTTCACTAAATTACTATACCTTTTAGTTATATATTTCCAGTTTTTCTCTGCAACTTTTAGAAAGTTGGAATCTAGTTAATGGTCATTTCTGTTCAATATGAGACCTATACACTTACAACCTGCATCTCAATGTTGAAGTAATTAAAAATTTACATGAAAGCATTCCTTGTACAATCTAAGATGACACAATTGTTTGTCATCTAGTCCTAGCCTTGATATACACTATCTAAATTTTACATTATGTATCCAAATCAAACAATCAAGCTATTTGTTCATTCACGCCACTCATTGGAGAAGAGAAAGTAAGAGATATACTCTTATGGATTCCTTTTCTGCATGTTGGATCTTCAAAACTGATGATGCATGAATTTCATTGGTGTCACACAGCTACTTCATTAGAGCCAAAAGTATATCATTGCCTGTTCAATAAAATTGAGAAACCATAATTAATCATCAAACATGTCAATCAAATTACAGAAAAAAATATTGTAAATGAAAACTGTATTTGCCTATTTGGTCAAACCTTTTTATGATTGTTGTTTGAAGTAATAAAACCTTCCGCTAGAAAGACAACAGCCACACAGAGAATTTTTGCTGTTTGTATTAATCAAAATTCCCAAAACATTAGTCTGCTCAATGCAAGTACTCTAATATCAACATGACCCTAATCTACTGCATTATTTGCAATAGTAGTTAGACTAGACTAACCTATCTTTGAACCAGTTTTTTTTTGGGGGGGGGGGGGGGGGTGGTGTTGACTATAGAACTGAAGTGTAATCGAGATCGGCCTATAAGACACATTATGAAAGGACCCGCCCCGGATTTCACCTTGAAATCCAAAGTGGCCCTGCGGGGCCCACCTTAGAAGAAATTCTACCAAAAATTTGGCGTAACTCCCTCTAAAAGTGGACTACCCAAAAACCTGTAGAAAGACATTTACACTTCTAAAATAATCCACCCTTATTCTTCTGGAGCCACCCTGCTCCTCATATCACAACGTCTCCCATTTCACAAACAATTCTGAACTTAAGAATATCAATATCTTGGGTTATCAGAGCAATCTAATGTCCAGGCGTACAAGAGAATAGAATACAAGATAAATGACCGATACTTTTATAATGCGGAAGCTATGACAGCTATGCCTTAACCCCATGTACGCTCGACCTCAAGCTAAACTGGCTTGCAAACTGGGCATTTAAAACCGAAGGGCCCAGGGGAAAACATTTAAAAGCCGTTAGAGTGAGTAGATGAAAAATAAGTAATTTCGAATGAATAAGTAAAACTTAATGTCTTCCCAAGTTATTCTCTAAAACCTCGCATGTAGTAACAATATTGGAAATACTTTTAATCATCAACTTTACTGCAATCTTAATCACGTAAAAATAGAACATCTTGCAATCTCTTAAAATCTCATCCTCAATCCTTATAAAAACATCCTTTTCCAGAGGCTCGTTTGATGACTAGAAAGACTGCTGTTTAGTAATCTCATGCCATCTAGGAGGGACTGCCACCCAGATGACGTATCGGAAGGGACTGCCAACCGGAATAGGAGACGTTGGGTAGAAGGGACTGGCAACTAGCCACAGGTAGTTAGAAGGGACTGCCAACTAACTAGCTCATGTCATCTGGAAGGGACTGCCAACCAAGTGACGCATCGGAAGAGACTGCCAACCGGAATAGGAGGCGGTGGGTAGAAGGGACTGCCAACTAGCCACAAGTAGTTAGAAGGGACTGTCAACTAACTACCTCATGTCATCTGTAAGGGACTGCCAACCAGGTGACGCATCGGAATGGACTGCCAACCAGGATATAGTATGGAAGGGACTGCCAACCAGACTATTACCTAAGAGGGACTGCCAACTAGGTAATATACGCATGCGCCAAAGATAGCCTCCTCAATAAACTGGAAACAACCTCAATATCTCAACAAATCATCGAAAACATAAATCAAATACTCTGAAAATCAATAAATGCTTTTGGAAAAAATCTCAAACTAACTTCAAGGCTGATAAGTGCAGAGCTCAAATATTTGCTAAATCCTTCGTACTCGTACATCATCATAAAAACTGATATTCGAAATCAATAATTCTCATAATATTTTCTGAATCAGTCACTTCCCGAAAATCATTTCCCAACTCAATAACTCATAAATAATTAGCTTGAAAATCTATTGAAAGCCCTCAGGAAGGAAATCCACTAAAAATCCCGTAACTCCTAAAGCATATTAAATCTCAAGAAATCAAGCTCATAAAGTCATAATACTCAATAATTCAAATAATAAATTAAACCTCAATCGGAAATTAATAATATATTGCATGCACATTTAATTTAAAATAAATGTCCACTCACAGTACTGTTTAGGCGACCAGGCATATGAGTTCCTTTGTCGAGCAATAGCTCGGTACGTTGCCCTGTACACAATTATTTTCCGTGAATAACTATTCAACAATCAAATACGATTCTCAAAATCAAATCCTCATAAATCATCTCTCCACTTCTTCTCTGATTCAACCCAAAATTTACATCTAATACCAATTCGTTATCTTAAAGGTTCCAAGTCAGAACCAAGAGATATCCGACGGTCGGATTCTCATAAATCGATAATCGAAATCCTAAATTCCCAGAAATTCATAATCGATTAAAAACTTCTCCAATTCCAACCAAATTCACATATTCAACCTCTACAAAAATTATAGGATTTAACTAGCTAAAAAAATAGAATTTAAATTACTGTTTAAAGGCCACTACTGTTCACGCACCGCACTGTTCATGTGGCGGCCAACTCCTCCTCCGGCCACCAAATTTCAACCACAGAATCATCTCAACATTCTAAGCAATTTTCATAACTGTGACCAAGTGAGAAAATATCTTGAACTGCTCCAATTTTTCCGATGAACACAAATCCAGAAATTTCCAAACCCACCAATTTGGAAATCCTTTAAATTCTCCTACCAAACGTGGAAATTTCAACTAGAAGCCTTCATAGAAAACTATCAGTGGCTCAAGGTGCTCCTAATAGGACCAATTTCACCTCCGGAAATGGCTGGAAAACGGAGAATTTTGCCGGAGAAGCAAACTGCTACAGTAACAATGATTGCCAGGATTCGAGGTTTTCCGGCCAAATCGCCGATACCCACTGGTGCTACCGTGTAGAGGAGGAAGAGACGGTCCACGACCAATTGGAATCACGTCGATCGGACTCCAGACGGCGAAGAAATTGGAAAAAGAAGTAGGGAGGGCGACGCAGGGGAAGAGGGAGAGGAGAGAGAGTTTGGGGGGGGGGGGGGGGGTGGGTGGGGGGGTTAGGTTTCTGAAACCTACCACAGTAACTTCTAATATATATAGAAAGTTACCATGAACAATAATTTCACATTTTAAGCCATAACTTTCGCATACGAACTCCGATTTTTACGTACCACATATGCACGCGCTCGGTTTAACGTCCTCTACAACTTTCATGAAGAACATTTTCTCAAATTTTGATCCAAACAAAAAGTCAACTTTTAGGGCCCCCTAAAATGTCAAAACGGAGCAAAAAATTAAATGTAATTGTCGTTTACCCATCGAAAGACTCGTAAACTGGTAAATTTAGGTTCGGGATGTTACAATCTCCCCTCCTTATAAAAATTTCGTCCTCGAAATTCCATACTGTTGAAGTAGAGATGGGTGCACACGCCAATCCATAGTAAACAGTCATGAAGATGAATAACACATCAATCCTACAACAGTGGCGATGATAAGACACAGAAAAGATGTGCAAGTCTGCTCAAATCATGTAGAAATTACCTTCAAAGCTGATCCAAGGCTTGACCAATTAGGACAGGGAGATCAACCACTACACCATAAACTTTCATTTATAGCGCTCAAAAAACGCTATCATAGGATACGATAGCATTTTAGTAAACGCTATGTCAGCCACAGCTATAATAGGTCCGAGGTCTATCATAGCGTTTCCGCAAACGCTATGAAAAGATCAACATTCATAGCATTTTGGAAGCGCTATTGTATAGACTTTTGATAGCACTTCATAAACGCTATGTTAAACATTCCATAGCATGTAGTGAACTGCTATATTAAACAATCCATAGCATTGACGAAATGCTATAACTGCATATGCTACAACATATAAAAAACGCTATTGTTCATCATTCAATAGCATTTTTATGGTGATACAATACATTGTCACAATGTCTTGGAAATACAATAATAAGTTTTCACATCAAAAATGCACAATTTTCATTAATAATCTCAAGAGTAACAAATATACAATGTGACATCCCTAAATTACACAAGCACTTCATATCTCATCCAACAAGCTGGTATTTTCCTTCTATATTAATGATACAAATCTTGCTAGAATTAACCCACCAGCAATCGTCTTGGACTTTCTTTCGATTGTCCACATGAAACTTAGCTGAATTTCTGATATTTCTTGAAGCTTTGAAGGCTAATAAGACCTGTTAATTTGTAAACCTTCAAGAGCAGAATTTAATCAAGTTCAACTACAAGGTAAAAGAGATGCATGATGCATTCTTACTTCTATCCGGGAGTAACTAGGATCTCTAATAGATAGAACATATAACTTCTTCAGCAATAAATGATCTTACAGAAAGAACCTACTTTTGGAGCTATGGAAACAGAACTAATGAATTTAATTTATCCTCTCAATCATATAATGAACATTTAACATCACCCAGATATAGAAGTTATGCCTAAGAATTACTAGTCAACCACATATGAATTTGAAGGGTCAAAACATGGAAAACTGAAAAACCACATACTCTGAACACTTCTAGTTTCAATCAATTGACAGCATTCCCACTATAGCTAGCTCTCTTGTTTCCCACTGTACATAAGTGCACTTATTTTCCATAATCATAGCCATCGAAAGATGAACAATTTCTTCAGAGATAACATTTCTTACTATCTATACTATTAGGTACTACCTTACCACAACAAGCATCAGTCCAGTATGACTACAAAGAATTTCAAACATCATAGAACAACTGTGAAAAACCAGAAAGGACAAAACTAACCTGCCAACTGATTTTTGATAGAGCTAAAGGCGATATCCCATCTCTTGTCTTGTCAGTATACTTTTACAAACTTTTGAGTTGGCATTTGTAGGGGAATATATATCAAACTTATGGCATGTCTTTCTAAGCCAGATAAAACCTGTGTCAAACATAACCCAGAAGAGAAATCGTAAAAGCACCATGTACTATCAAGAGATGCAGTCATGAAGTAGTTACTTGTGGCATGTACGGTAACAAGTGATGACTCAAAGACTACATTGAGGATGTACTAATGCTAATTAGAAAGTAGCAGACTAGATTTCAATCTAAATAATGAGATAAGTAAATTGAATAGTGCTGATTCACCAACATTTGGTCTTCCAACAATTGCAGCTCTTGGAAGATGGTCCCGGATCTGCAATTGAAAATTAAATGGTTTAGAGAGTATTAATTTTCTGTGATTCTCTTTTATTTCATTGAAAACCGACCATAACTTATGGTATTTGAAGAAAAAAAAAATAGTCCAATTGCATTGTAGAAAACTAGAAACCAACAGTATATATCTTTCCCAAAAATAGAACCAAAGTATACAGAACTGATGATATATGCAAGTTGTACACATGACACCTTATTAACTAATAACAGTAATGCTAATCTTAAAAGTTATACTGATTTTAGTGATGCTTAAGATTCATTTTGCATGACAGTAGGCTTTAATTTGTAGGTACAATATTTCAGTATTTACAGCAGTAAAATAAAATCTAAGCATCATACCATCATTTGTTTACTTACAGTCTGAATTAGAGTTTTAATTGTAGTTTCCTGCCTCCTCTGCTTTCGGCCAATTTCATCTTGATCAGTTTTCTCATCCCTAAAAATCATAAATAGGCAACGAAATGATGCAGCAGACTTAGTCCATATGAAATGATATGACACATAATGAAATACTACTCTTTTGTCATTATTGTAGTCCATATTAGAAATAAAAGCAGCACATGCTCTGGAAGAGTTGGTGAAAACATCAACCTGCAATGAAGGCAATGTTCATTAATGTCACCCAAGTAGGTAAATAGATTAAAATCACATCAGAATGCTGGAAAACACTCACCTGAATGATCCAAGATGAGTTGTGGTATATGTAGCTTGTCTTAGTAGTCCAACAGAGAGACCCTGCACATAAAAATCCCAATTAGAGAATCTAATCTGACAAGCTCTAAGTAACTAAAGTTCAACCAAAAAAATTCTTCCACATTTTGAGCCTCAAATCTGATGTGCATTGGAAGGCAGCCATCATGGATGTGCTAACCTTCACAGATGATGAATTTGAAACATGGTAAATAACACATTTTAATAAACATGTAACAAGCGATACTGTTAAGTAAGAACTTATCTTTCTTCCCATGCAAAAATCCATCAAGGTAAAACTACAAATAAAGACCTTTAGTTTTCAAATCTCATGTTCCAAATGCATGCACACTGAGTGACTGAGCTGATAGTGTAGCTTATCCTATACAACTTTGAAAAATTTAACAACAAAAAGAAACACAATTTAGAAGGAGAGAAGAGAAATATGATACCATATGCATAAACATCAGTGTTCAGAAGTGTGTTTCCTTGTTTTGTTGGATCCCTTTGCCAATTGTGAAGCTGGAAGGACATGGTTCAGGAATCAGGACTGTATTTCCTTGTTTTGCTGGATCAGATATCATGCCATCAAGGACAAAGCACTTTAGCAAAATAATAAACAAAACAGCAAAACATCAAGCCACATTACTTATCAGAGAATCACTGAGATGCAAACTATCTGGAATATAGATGTATTTTTTATCTTCCTCTCAACTATAAACTAAACAAAAAGAGAAAATGGAGCTAATATAAAGCTCCCACCACCATTCTGTGGCACAACACAATTAGCACTGAAGAACAACTCAACTAAAATACACAACCTGATATCTCATATATTACTGTTGGGTCATGGATATATCTTTTCTTTGTGGAGCACTAAACATCCTTTTCCTGCCAAAAAGTAAAGAGGCAACGTTATCATCCCTAAAAGTTTAAAAATAATGCATCAGAATGATATAACATCAAAAAATAAATAGACAAAGAGAGGAGGGCAAACAAAACCTTAAGAATGAGGGACTGCCATAAGAGAGGAATCAACCCAAATCCCAGAAATCGTTGAGTTCCAGCCAGGACTGACAGAAACGACACACCCGTCTTAGAATGGAAGACGGAGGAGTTGAGTGCGTTCTGGAGAAATGGGTGTGTTGGGTTCGTGGGGTTAAGTGTACGAGACGACAGCGACTCCGCCGCTTTCGTCACCTCCTTCTCCAACAACTCCTCCTCAAATCCCTAAATGGAAAATCAACTTCAGACTGAAAAATCAATTCCATTTCCCATTAGATTACCTATATGCTAATCAAATCAGTAAAAAAATTTAACAAAATCAAGAGAAGGCAAGAATGGATCATCACCTTCTTGACAGATGCAGACCAGGACAGAGTAGGACCCAAGAACACAATGAAGAAGAAAGGACCGCAGAGACCCCAATCCCTGAGAGCCTTTTCGGGGTCCACACAGTAGGGGTTGGGAAGACGACGAGCTTCAAATTGATGACAATACGACACAAGTCCTCTTGACGGTATCCCAAACCCAGAAGCGGCGATGTTGATGGGGCCATTGTTGTTGGCGGCGGAGGGGACGCGAGGAGGGCGGGAACAGACGGCGGCTGCTTGGGCTTGGAAGAGGAGGGAGGGGTCGGTTGGAGAGGTTAGATTGGATGAAGGGGGAGGAGGAGACGGGGATGGAGGCGCGATGGGGCTGGGAGGCTTGGCGGGGAGGACGGTGGCGGGGCTCGATTGGATGCTGGCATTGATTTGGTTTTTGATCTCGTTGATGTCGGATTGGGAGGAAGGTTGGAGGGGAACGGTGTCGCTTTCGCTGTGGTAGATATAAGGGGAAGAGAGGAAAGTGCACCAAAGGGTGTATATAAATGAGATCGTCCTTTGGTTGGCCGCGAAAGGATGTTTTTCACTAAATTTAAACCCCGCGCTTCTGTTTATCATTGCCGCTTTCATTTTTGGGGGTGGTGCCTTCTTTTGATAGCGTTTGAAAAGTACAAACGCTATTGAATTATAACCAACTTATATAACATAGCACTTGTGAAAAAAACGCTATGGTGAAAGGCTATGAATGAGATCTTTTCTTGTAGTGAACCCTTATAAGAAACAATTCTCTAACTGAAATCTAGCCAATTATTGCGATCTGAATAATTCCCATAGCGTTCTTACTAAATTCAGTGTCTTAGTAGATAGATTTACTTTCACTCATTACTAACAGTCCTTAACAACTGAGGGAGAACATTGTCAAAGCATTATGTTTGAAGCAACCTGTAAATGGTTCAACTATATGAGCAGAAACACCTACTAAAATTTCCAGAATAAAAACTCAAGGCTAAATTAAGGTCGGTTACTTGAACGAACTACACCTTGAAACTGCATAACGAAAATCAAATCGTCTTTGGGTTAAGTTTTTCCCTTTGCAATCTTAAGTCAACGACTGGAGCAGCTGATAATTCCGACAATCTCAATTACACAAGCAACTAAAAAACATATACTTAAAACCCCAAATTAATCAATGTTCCAAATCGGATACCTTTGTCTTACCTAACTATGTAGTAGTACATACTCACAAGTACACAACTCCTACGTCAAGAAATTTAGGTCAAATACCAGTCTAGATAATTCATGGTATCATTATCACAAACTATTCAGTTTGAATAGTAGCATTCATACTCTTTTCATATAACTCGTACAGTGAAGATCCACTTGTTCACCAACATTTCCATAATCATTATTTTCCGAAAAGCCATAACACAAAACAATAAAGAACATCAATTCATGCATATTGTTTTCATACCCAAATCTCAACACTTTTCCCAAGGTCATAGACCTTCAGTCCTCGAGCCACACAGTCCCTTGGAGCAAAACATTAAAGGAGTCGCACTGGACCCAAATGTTACACAAATCTCAACGCTTTTCAAAACAAATCGAAATCAATTATTTCCACAATCATTTGTTTTCCAAAAGGCACAACCCAAAACAATAAAATGCATCATTCATGCCTATTGTTTTCATAAATCCACAAACCACCAAAACATATATATTTCACGTAAATATATATCTATACATAGTCATCCGCTCAGGAATGCCTACTAATACCAACTATAGTTTGCAGTTACTAAATAACTCTCAAAGCAATAAGGGTAATTCCGTTCATTAATGAACCTTGTGAGATTACTCACCTCGAAACTCCCGCTGCGTCTTCCATACAGAACAAAGTAGCCAAACCACTCAAAATAGCTGTCCAATGAATACCTCGTCACGTACCTAAGGAATTACAGCTTTGATTCAGTCAACGAATCACAAGGTATGTTCGAAACCCGAAATTGAACCAAAATTCCCAAGGTGATGCCAAATGAGGCAAAACCACATCCGAGACCACCCAATGTCTCCGGAATACTTATACGATCGATATGTCAAAATCACAAGTCGATCGGATGCTCAAATCCTCACAGATCGAATCATCAAACGGTCCGAAACTGTAAAAATTACAACTTAATCATACGATCTCCAAATATTGCATATTATATATCGAAACGCTCGTATCGACGAGTAGAAGATATATAATACTAGAAATATCCCTTACATGGCCGGAAGGCAGCCAAAACGCCGCCACAGTCGGCGGTGCAACCACCACAACTACCATCAGCCAAAACTCAAAACCACAACAATCAAGCCATCCAAAAGTATTCATCATGAAGAGTAGAGCAACTTTCATACCTGGAGCTAAGTCTGGTTCGGCCTAGATAGTCCTAGATCAAGCTCATAAGATAGACCAATCGCTGCCGTCTGATCAAGCTCCAGATTCACTGTGCACCGCTGATCTTCAACCCTTGATCTTCCACTCCATACGCAAAATCGTTCTTCAAGGCAGGTATGAGGATGATCAGAAGGATGAGGAGATTCCAAAACCAAGAAGGATCGGCCGAGACGTCGCCGGAAAAGTGGATTTCTGGTCGAGTCCCGATCGCGTCGACTATAGCTACTCCGATCTCCACCTTCCGGTGAACCACCGTGCAAACCAACACCACAGGGAGGAGCGCACGGAGGAGGCGAACTGATCTGGGCTCGTTTGGTGGTCTGCCGTCGCCGGAGCTCGCCGGAAAATCCAGGTCGGATGCACCGGGTCTGGGTCGGGTCAGTCGAAAATCAGGAGAGAGAACGGAGAGAAAATAGAGTTTCCGAAAATGGAAACTTACCAAAATGAAAATAGTAACTTTCCCGCAAGGGAAACCCCTATATATAGTAACTTTCCAAATTTTCAAACGCTCATAACTTTCTCATACCAACTTCGATTTCCGTGTTCCACAAGTCCACCAACTCGTATCAACGCGCTCTACGACTTTTGTGAAGGAAGTTTTCGGAGAATCCCAACATATAAAAAGTCAACCTTTGGCAACCCCCCTAAAACCATATTCTTCAATTAATTATTCGCCCGAAACACTTCCGCTCCATCCACGAGCCACAAAACCGTTCAATAACCACAATTTAGATTCCTGAAAATTCTCAGAAAATAAATACAAATTTCCGGGTCATCACAAGAAGATAAACGTGTTTGATCAATCAGGTGATGGGTTTAGGGTTTAGGTTGTTGCATACTCTTCAATGTGATCAATTGAGGAAAGTTCATGTTATAATTTTTTTTTTTCCTTGGATGATTGCCACAAGCCTTGATAGATCTTTAAGATTTAGGAGAATCAGATTAAGGAAGTTGATATAGGTGTTTCTAATTTGTCATCTAGATGATTAATGATTTCTAGTCCAATTTTTGAGATCTACATGTTTCTATGTGATCAAGGTTTGGCTTTGATTTTGCTTTCTGTTTCTAGATGCTGGATACCAACGGAGTTGATCATTGCTAAATTCACTATACCTTTTCAAATGTAAAAAACAGGAGTGAGGGGGGAATTTAATCTAGATACATTTTGCTTATATATACACTATTCTTTTCTTTTTTTATTGAAGACCTCTTTTCATTTATTTGCATGCAGCCTCAACTCTATTTCAAAAGTGCAAATTACTCTGCTAAGCAAACAATCATTTATCTGTTGTCTGCCAAAGCTAACTAAACTTCAGGTAAAAGCCTCTATCTGTGGATTGTTCTTTGAATTTTAAACTTCTCATACAATAGTTCCTCTGTGTATGGGTCTGTTTTTTCTTATGTGAACATTGTAAGCTGTTTTGTAATGAGATTAATATGAAATGTAAAAGAAAAAGCTCATCACTAATTTGTCATGTGTTTTCTATTCATTTGTTGTGTCAAATTAAGAATCTGCTTTTATGAATTAAGAAATAAGTATGAATTTAAAGTGAGCATTTCAATGGTATGAATTTAGTATCATCTGATTCTAGAACAAAACTATACTAACTAAAAATATGCATTGGTCTTTCAACAGCTTTATTCAGAATGTTAGATGGCAGAATCTGGTTTTTGTGAGGGTTTCTAGAATCTAGGATCTGCAGGGGAATTTTGGTCGCAGAGAGTTCTTTCTCTCTCTCTGGGCTCAGAATGTGTACAAGTCACTCACATGGTAAATATAAAGTTTCTTCGGCATTATCTAACTGAAGAATAACCTGATGGTCTGTATATGTAGTGATCTATTGATAAAATAGTGAAGTTTGATTCTAGAATAAGACTTTATTAAGTAAAGCTATTGATTGGTGTTTGAATAGGTTTATTCAGAATGTTAGATTTTATAATAAAATGCAAATCGCTTTTCTCTTTGTGCATAAATTGGTCATAATCGGCCATGGTCTACAAATTGGTTAACAATAATAAACCCCCGCGACATAGCGCGGGTACCATTTCTAGTGATTACTAATGCTTCTTTTATTACGTTGTTTGGTGAATCCATAGATATCGAGACAAATGCATCCATAGATGCGGCAGATTCAGCAAATGCAGCAAATTGCCCAATCCAAGAATGTGCCATTTCAGCAACCATCTACTCCTCGTGCTGGTATGGACATGGTACAGGACAGACCAATGGTCCAGGTCAAGATTGAAGCTCCATTAGAGTTACCCATGGATAGTAATGCCTTCAACAGTTTCAACAACAGACATCCACAATTGCAATTTAGGCAGCAGCAAATTCCTGCAATGTCGAATCCTACAATGCAAAATGTTCCTGCTCAGTCAGAGAATCAGTCTAGACTCTAGACAGATATCTCCTTCACAAATTGCACAAATTCAATCACAGTAAGGAAAATCTGATGGAAGAAATAAAGTTCCTGAACCTTCTTGTGAATGACTATTCACTGAAACTCTAGAACTCTCTCATGTGTGCAGGAACGCCGGTGTTCTTAGGGCTCGACTAGTGAAGGTTGAAGGTTTCCAGGAATTAATGGGTGGAGATGCTTCATCTAAGCATGATTCAAATGAAAATAGGCTGACCTCCCCAAAATAGCCCCTCCTCATCAAGTAAATAACTTGACAGTGTCTGAACAGTCAGTATTCACTCCCCACATATGTGCGTGCTACCTGTTCTAACCTTCCTGTTCATGTGTTACATATGTTGAAAAAGCATGTCTGCTACGCATACTAACCCATGCTTGGTGCATGATAGTTTGCTAACAGTAATGGACTTTTTTAACAGTTTGTAGGTATAAGTGTTTAACTTATTAATTGTGAATTTAAGGCTGCGCAAGGGCCGAGCTAGGCAAAATATGATTTTCAAATATATTTTTTATGTGTAAATATTTCAGAAATTAAGAAAATATAGGGAAAATTTTAGGAAACTCTGATGAAAATAGTATAACATATGAATTTTATTTTGATATACTTTAAAATTACAGAAATTTCGACAATTTCGGAGAAATTTAAAACTTAGTTCAGACAGATGCTTCACGTAGTGTTCATGTGTTTCACATAGTTTAATATTCATCACTCGATCATTATTGGAGAGGTTCAGACGGATGCTTTTCTGGACACACCTAACAAGATGATTGAGCAATGTGTGATCAAATGCGCACTATCAACTTGGTGCTGTGTACTAGCGTCAGAATTCAGATCTACCACTGCAACTAGCGTCAGAATTCAGATCTACCACTGCATCAAACTAAAGGTATATTATAATATCTGTTCAAAAGAAAAAAGTTATATTATAATAGTATATGTATTATTGGTACTATATATTTTTATAATATATTTTTAAAATACTAGCAGTAACCATCAAATATTTGTGTTGACTAAAGTTTATACTTTATAGTCACTGACCATCAATAAGTTGACTGTTAGGTCATCAATTGCAACAAGAGCATTGGCTGTTGGAAAATTACAGGAGAGAAAGAGCTCGGAATGTCTCCTAATGCTGACTGTATCACTATAATCCCAAATTTGAGGAAACAGTTAACTATCAGACTTAAAAATTTAGGCTCTAAAATCTTGTTTAGAAAGAAAAACTAAATCTCTTAAGCTGAAAACAACAAGCTGATTAACAGAAGTAGGAATGTAACAATAAGTAATTGACAGAAGTAGGAATGTAACAATAGGAAGATAAGGAACACACAGTAAAGGAATTCTAGCACACAGAGATAATCTAGACAATGCAGGAAGCTAATACCAATAAGTCATTATGGCCACCAATAATGGCATATCCTAAGGGCCTACTCACCTCCATTATTGTCTCTTATCTTTCTCTGGTGAATCCCAATGAAACAGATCGTGGTATTTTTTTGTTTCGGTTTTTGGTAAATAAAAGTAGAGAAACTTTTGCATAGAGGTTGCCGCATCACGTGGTGGTGCGGCCCTCCAATTAGAAGAAAGAATTTTTTTTTTTCCCAACCCGTCTCTGATTTTTAATGTAAAATATTTAAAATACTCCCTTACTTGGACACTGATTAGATAGCTCCACTGTCACGTGGTGCGGTTGCCGTACCTAAGTCTCTCTCATAAAAGTAAACCTCCGTGCTACAATAGTTAGCTAGGTTGACTAATAATGAACCTTGATTTTCTTCCCCTCTGGTTTAGTACTTTAGTAGTGTCACAGCCAAGTCTAAGCTAATAAGATGAAGATTTGGGAATGAGATTACTAGTGTAACACCCTCATATATAGTGAAGCTAGCGAACTGGTTTCCTCATACTAGGCAGAAGAATGGAGTCCATCACTGTCCCCCCCACCATGGCCAACAATAACAAAGACAGTAAGCTTCATATAGCCATGTTCCCATGGCTAGCCTTTGGCCACATGATCCCATATCTCGAACTCGCCAAGCTGATAGCCGGAAAAGGCCACAAAATCTCATTCATCTCCACCCCACGAAACATTTATCGCCTCCCCCCTCTCCCGCCAAACCTCTCCACCCTAATCTCCTTCGTGAAGCTTCCACTGCCTGAGAATCCGAACCTTCCAGAAGGTGCCGAGGCCACCGCGGACTTACCCGAAGACCAAGTCCCGCATCTCAAGATAGCCTACGACTCTCTTCAAGAACCGATCACCCAATTCCTCAAGACTTCAAAACCGGATTGGCTACTCTTCGACTTCGCCCCTTACTGGGTACCGGAGATAGCCCAAACTCTCGGGATTCCGACGGCCTTCTTCAGCATTATGATCGCCGCCGTTTTGTCCTTCCTCGGGCCCACCTCGCCAGGAATTCCACCTGATGACCGTAAGTTACCGGAGGATTACGTAGTCCCGCCCAAGTGGGTGCCATTTTCAGCCACCGTGTGCTTGAGGTTGTTTGAGGTGCTTCGGCTCTTTAAAGAAATAACCGGAGACGAAACAAACGTCTCGGTCGTGTATCGGTACATGAAAATACTGCGAGGCTGCGACGTGATTGCTGTGAGAAGTTGTGCCGAGTTTGAACCGGAATGGTTGGGTCTTCTGGAAGTTACTCACGGAAAACCTGTTCTACCGGTTGGTGTACTCTCCACTACGCCAAACACCGACGAGGACGACAATGAAACGTCGCGGTCGATAAAGGACTGGTTGGACCGGCAGAGCAAAAACACGGTGGTGTACGTGGCTTTCGGAACTGAAGCAACGCCAAGTCAAGAGGAAGCGACGGAAATAGCCCTAGGTTTAGAGAAGTCCGGTTTGCCCTTCTTTTGGGTGTTGAGGACCAAACACGGCGAGGAAGCGGTAAAGTTGCCGGAGGGTTTCGAAGAGAGAAATGAAGGGCGGGGAGTGGTGTGCAGGAGTTGGGCCCCACAGGTGAAGATACTGGCTCACGACTCAGTGGGCGTGTTTCTGAGTCACTCGGGTTGGAGTTCGGTGGTGGAGGCATTGACCTTTGGAAGACCGCTGGTGTTGTTACCCATGTCGAATGACCAGGGGCTGAATGCGAGGTATTTCGAGGAGAAGAAGGTCGGATTTGAGTTGCCGAGGGACGAGCAAGACGGGTCGTTTACCAGTGAGGCGGTGGCGGAGTCGCTGAGGATGGTGTTGGAGAAGGAGGAGGGAAGGGTTTACAGGGACAGGACCAAGGAGTTGAAGCCGTTGTTTGGAGACAGGGAGAGGCAAAATGTGTATGTGGATAAGTTTTTGGAGTACCTTACAACCCACAGAGGATGTAGAACGACATGATGGGCACGTTATTGCATGATTCAAAGTTTCAAACCCATGCAATGGTCACATACTTCTTTGAACTCTCTTAATTCTGGGATTTCTATGTTTCTTTTTGGATTTGAACTTGTTTTTCACTATTGTTGTCTGCGATTTTGTTGTTGTTGTTAAATGTTAAACTATTAAGCAGATGAGTGTGGAAATGGCAATAATTGAGTTCGTGGGATACTTCGTTCTTTCGTTCTTGGAATGTATGCCAAATTTTTGCAGATCAACTGTTTCCCTTTTGATTATACTTCTTTGATCGATATACGGTCTCATATCGAGTCAAACACTTTACATCTGTTGTTTTTGTGGTTTGTGGCCCTGGGTATGTTTACTTCCCTAATGTGGTGAAGAGGATACAAGTGAGAGTTTAGGCGCTCTATGGGAGAGTTCAAAAAACAAAATTCTAAAGCAAAACCAATGTATACAAGATAAAACAGAGCCAATAAATCAAAGGTTGAGACGTACGGTCGGTATCTTGTTGCGGGTAGGATAGGAATCCTTCTTATTAATTTAATGATGTTTGGATTTCGATTTTGTGATGAGTCCTTAGTAGAAAACTTTCATCGTTCAAAGTTGTGTTACCCTCATCATACTATCATACTGAACACTCCGACTATATTTGCCCAATGAGTTCAACCAGTGGCGGATCCAGGATTAATGAAGTCTTGGGAGGGCTTGGATTTCTTAAACAATACACACACACACACACCAGCAATGCCTCCACATCCTTCTGCTACAAATTCTTTGCCCCAATTGCTTAGTCTGCTTGCAAGAAATTCCGGCCAGAAATCCATTTTTCCATTCACCAAACAACAGCAATTCCACCAGCTCCTTCTCTGATCAAAACCCAATTCCTATCTTTAATAAAAGCACCAAACACAAACCCTTATCAAAATTCTAGGGTCTCTGCCTTTCTCAAATTCAGCTGGAAATAACTAACTCATAGAGTGTTGTATGTCAAATTCTATAGAGGGCTAATGAAGTTGGATACTTCCTTCTGGGTTTTCTTCTTTCTAACGAAGTGTTTTGAAAACCATACATCAACAGCAACAATAACAAGATGAGAAAAAGATGAGCTTTCTTTGAACATAGATGCACACATGAACAAGAAATTAAAACAAAGAAACCCCAAGAAAGCAGCGAATCTTGAAGTAGAAAAGGTGCAAATCTTCAAGTCACCGAATCAGCCCACAAATCTAACTCAAATTCCAAGAAATTGAAACCGAAGACGAATCACAAATCTAACTCAGATGCCTACAGCCTACTTGATTTCCAGTCTGCAACCTTCATTCAATCATTCTTCAATCCACGAAAGCTTCAATCCAAATATCCAATACAACCTACGAAATTGAATTTCACATCAATCCTTAACCCTATAAATTGCCCCAAATTGGATTGATTCGATTAAACAAAATTGAACTTACAAAATTAAACAAAATTGAACTTGATCAGTTCATCAGTTGATCTCTGACTCTCTAAGAGAAGTGGAGAAAGGAGAACCGGCTGAGCCACAGGCGGCGAGAGGAGGAGGAAGTGGGAGAGAGTGAGACTGGGAGAGAAGATTCTCCAGTTGACCAGTTCGAAACTTCGAATAGGCCATAGATCCGTAGTCGATGAGTGGACTAGTGGAGTCGGCAACAGGAGGCGGCGAGCGGAGGAGAGGAGTGGGAGAGAGTGACTGAGTGAGAGTCCATAGTCGATGAGTGGAGTCGGGACTCGGGACTCGGGAGTTAGTTCGGGACTTCAGGTCTGGGCTTCTATTGTGTGGAGACTCAGGACAAACCCCAATTAAAAAAAATAAAAATAAAAAGCATACATCTATTTTTTTTTTTGGGCTTCAAAATCTTGGACGGGCTCTAGTCTGTGATTGGATCTGCCAGTGAGTTCAACATTTTTCAATTTACTTCAACAGAACTTAGTTTGAACATTATGTCTTGAATTGCCTCATTTATGATGAGGTTCGCGTCTTTATATAATGGTGATGGATGCCCTATTATACAAGTGGGCTACCTAGGGAGTACTTATTACAAGTATGTCATCACATCTAGTCATACGGTGAAGAGCTTTTCACAGTTGTAGAGCTTCTTTATACATTTATACATTAATTTGGTATCATCATAAATATTCCATCTTAGACCACGTCAATATATATCAAATATCTAGAGAGCCGGTAGTCACAAATATGAAATAATTTTCTCAAAGCTTTCAAAGTGGGTTTACCTACTATTACACTGGGTGATGCTTCAAGAGATTGTGTACCCAGTGGTGCCTTTTTCATTTGGTCCCTTACGGGATCTCACCCGACCCTTTCATCCGGATTATCCGGTTGTTTATCTGGTTACTTTGTTCTTGGCAGATTTGGATTGATGTAGTAGAGAAAATGTTTGAATTGCTCTCTGGAAATTGTATGGCTGGGTACTTCAAATTTGGCATGGGTCTCTCTTTTGCGCCTTTGATATGGTTGGGTTTGGTTTGGTTGTTGTTGTTTGTTTGTTTTGTTCTTTGTTTGGGCTTTTTTGGGCCTTGATGTTGCTTGTTGTTTCTCTTTGGGAGGCTTTTGGGCCTCAGTGTAACAATTTTTGTTTTAATAAAAACTCTTGATGCTTAACTGACCAAAAAAAAAAAAATGAAATAATTTCTTCACTCACTGTAGCTTTTATAAGAGTTTGGGCTTTTGCATCAATTACCAATTAGTTTTGAATACTTTTTCATGATACTGGAACATATGTCTCAAGCCCTCAATATCATTTCGGGTCAACTATTCTACTTTGTTGGTAAATTATGTTAATGCTATTTTATAAGCTTATTGGCATTTATCTCTCCTTAAGCATCCCTCGTTGATGTGGTGGCAATAAGGGGCTGTTCAAGTTGTACAAAAAGGTTTTATATCTTTTTATTTTGAGTTTTAACTATTTTTGCCATTTTAAAACACAACCTTGGGCGGGTACATTATTGTTATTATTTTTTTAACCCTTAGCCACCCTACCCTTACATATATCAGTGTGAATCGAACTCATAATATTTACAATGTTAGAATTATAACTTAACTTGGGCGGTAATTTGATTTTACAGGGAATTTAAATGAGATTTGCTCTGATTGTGGCGGTACCTGCTAAAAAAGATCGTGTACCAAATATGGTTTTCAAATTGACTTAGAAGTTAGAAAGTAAGGATGCATTGATGATGATGAAATATTTGGTCACAGTGGAGATGTAGGTGTTTGACACGAAAATCGAGTATGGTACAAACTGTCTCTTTTGAATGCGCGAGCGTGCCAGCACCGTAGGGTGCAGTCGTCGGGGCGTCCCTTGACCTGACTTCTTGATCAAGCGTTGTGGACGAGGAGAGCACCAACCTCGTCACAAGGCTCTTTTCCTACCTTTCAAGAAAGGACTTCTTCCCTTACGGATAAGGGCTTTGGTTGTGATCTCTTCGCGTCACCGAATCAATACTTAGTGTTGTAGACTAAGCAGAGCAATCACTGTGAAGTTTGGAGAAAGCACAGGGTTTTGCTAAAGTGTGACTTTAGCTTCGTGGGGGTTGCAAGGGCGTCACCCTTGCTTCGCTGGTTGTATCGGTGGCAGTAGCACTAACAGTCGGCTCTTGGAGAGACTAGGACTGGAAGTACGGTCGCCCGGTTTCAACTAGGTTGAAGGTTTGCTCCGGGGAGGCTTGATAATCCAAGGGATTGATTGATTTGAGAGTTGTCCTTGATTTGTCCTTGAAACCTGGTATTTATACCTAAGGTTTCGACTGTTCCTTGCCATAGAAGGATTATTGATTGAAGTTTCCTATTCAATCTCTACTACCTGACTCTAATAAGGGCTCGTTTTCCTTATGGGTTTCGGAATGGGCAAAGCTGTAACCCAATTCCAAGTAGACTTATTTTTGGGCCGTAAGTATCGGCCTGCTATGCTAAATCCACTAAAGGATCTTGCCAAAATTACTTTTGGGCTCAAAACATTGCCCCCCAGGCCCCGAAATCGGGCCCGCAAGAATGTAACTGATTGAAGGGGACTAAAACGACATGTCTGATGATTGAAACGATATCATTAATGAGGGTTGCGTCTATTCGCTTGGCAAAACGTCTTTTCATCGCATCGTTTCCCTCACAAATTTTTTTATTTAAATCCCGCAACCACTCCAAACCTTTCACATCAGAAACTCTTTCAGTCTCCTAAAATCCAGAAACTCTTTTGTCCCAAACAATCCTCCTTACAGAAACTCAGAAATGGCTCCTCCAAGGAAAATAGTTATCGATCAGGAGGAAGAACTCAATGAGAAAGCTGCTCGCTCTTGGGGAACCTGAATTGGTGCCCGCTGTCGTATCCACACAAATATCCAGAGACCACTGCTTCTCAGGCTCCCAAATCAACATGTCTGACCGGGCCCGGCACCGCGAGATTCCATTCCAGTTGATGCTATTGCCCTCTACGGCCAACCCATTCGTCGACCCATTCCGGTCCTCCGAATGACCCCTAGAGATTTCATCAGTTAGGGTGCGCAAAAACATAGAGCGAAAATAGGGCACTGGCCATCCTCGATCAGCGCGGCGGAGCTTTCTTGGTATCGCGAAGCGCGAGCGCGAGATCTGGCTCGCTGGAACGCAGCAGGTATTACCCAAACCATTGATTTATGCTTTCGCCTTCCTTGCAGTAGCAATCGCTCGCCACTCGCTGCCTTCCTTTGCTTTTGGAATATTGCCACCAACACTTTTGATTTCGATCTGGCCAAATGAGTATTACATTATTGGATATTCTTATCATTACTGGATTGCCCATTGATGGTGAGCCCTATCTGCATGGCCAATTCGATTCTGACAGCTTCTCATCAACCATGGCCTAAACTGGTTGCGGCGTTCATAGCAGCTCCTATCCGCGATGGCTGGCTTATTACCACAAAGAACACAATGCGACTGGTAGCATTGCTTTTCTGGAGTATTGGCTCTACAAGTTCATCTTTTGTATCCCCGCCAATAAGCCCACTGGTTGACAGGACCCGCCCTGGATTTCACCCTAAAATCCGAAGTGGCCCTGCGGGGCCCACCTTAGAAGAAATTCTACCAAAAATTTGGCGGAACTTCCCTTAAAATGGGCTACCCAAAACCTGTAGAAAGCATTTACACTTCTAAATCAAATCATCCTTATACTTCTGGAGCCACCCTGCTCCCCAACTCAACATCAATCTCCAATTCACAAAACACAAACCTCAACTTGAAAAACATAAATCCCATAGGTAATCAGGGAAATTCTAATAGAAAGGTAAATAAGGATAACCTAACTCAAAGGCAAACGCGGAAGCCATGCTGTTGACTATGCCTCAACTCCGTGTACGCCCGACCTCACTAATTCGCCTGCAAACTGGGCATTTGAAACCGAAGGGCCCAGGGGAAAGTATTGAAAACACGTTAGTGTGAGTGGACAAAAATAAGCAATTTTAAACAAAAGAGATTTTTATACTTTCCCACATTTAATTTATAAAAAAATCTCCCGATGCATGCACTGATTAGGGAAATGAAACAAAAGGAGTTCCGCTCAAGAAAACCGACTAGCCCCGCTAGTCCCAAACAACTGAAAGGAAGGATAGAAACTCTGATACTCAACAGAATAAGACCAGCCCCGCTGGTTAAACGGAAATCAGACTAGGCCCCGCTAGTCAAGTAATGATAGGATATGGGGAAGAAATATCACCGTACGGGTAATGGAGCCTCCCAAGCTCTACCTACCCTCGACTGCCACTCACACATAGATTGTGCGAGGAGGAGAACTAATAACCTCAACTTCCACTCACACATAGATTGTGTGAGGAGGAGAATAAATCACCTCAACTGTCACTCACATACACAAAGTAAGTGAGGAGGAGAATAAGATACCTCAACTGCCACTCACAAACACAAAGTCTGTGAGGAGGAGACCAAATCACATGACCCGCGTATGGTGAGGAAAAATCATCGAAAACCAGTAAATCCATGTAGCTTCCCCACATTTCTCACGAGATAGAAACCATGTATTCAACGACGTGACCCCGCACGCCAAGATTACTCTCAATCTCAAAATAAATAAGTGAGAAATAGAAATAAATCGACGGCGTATCCCACACGCCCAAAATATTCTCAAATCCATAACCGAAACCGGAAATTAGTATAAACAAATCCCATTTCCAAAAATCTCTCAAAATCTCCAAGAAACCAACCAAATCCAAAATCCTTAATTAGGCATTACCGATGCCAAAACCGAAAATCAATAAATAAATGAGAAAATCCAACTCCATCGAAATTCATCTCGAGAATCTTCCAGGAACTTAAATCGGCAATTAAAAGTATACTTAATTTCGGAAAATTACCTCGGAAATAAGCAATTTGTCAAATAATATTATAAATCATAATCAACCTTTGAAACTCATTGTCGAGAGCAAATCCACGAGATAAACCGAGATCGAATTTCCGAAAATCAAATCATTTGCTCAATAAGTAATAGATTAAAACTAGAGCATTATTTAAGAAAATAAATGCATGCATCAATATTTAAAAATAAAAGTCCACTCACAGTACTATTCCGACGATCACGCATTCGTGTTCCGTCATCGAGCAATAGCTCGGTACGTCGTTCTGTACACAATTATATTCCGTGAATAATTCTTCAATAATTTAATACGATTCCTAAAATCAATTCCTCATAATTACATCTCCCATTCTCCTCGGATTTAGCCCAAATTATACCACTAATACCAATTCTTTAATTTAAAGGTTTCAAGGCAGAACCGAGAGATATCTGACGGTCGGATTCTCGTAATTCGATAATCGAAACCCTAAACTTCAAAATTCATAATTAATTCCAAGTTTCTCCAAAAATTACCAAACTTCACATACAAGCTCTTCACAATTTATAGGATTTAATGGGCTAAAAACCAGAATTAAAACACTGCCCTACACGCCTCCACGCGCCACCAACAGTGGCAGCGCGTGGGCCCCACGCGCCACCAGCAACCACCTCCGATGACCACCAAATTCAGGCAACACCACCTACTCATCTAGCCCAACGTTTCTCTCAACTACAACAAAGCCAGAATATGCCTAGAACTATCTCAATAATTAAGGTGAAGATTATACCCGAAATGTGAATAGTGCCAAGAAATTCAAACCTTCGATTCTTCCTCCACGCTGCAAATCGTGGCTTGAGGCTAGAGGCAAAATGATCCTTGCCAAAAACCGAACCTTCGACGCCGGTTTGGTGGCCGGAGATGGCCGGAAACGGAAGATATCGGCGTTGACCACTTCTGCTACAGTGAAACTTCAAGGACCCGATGCGTCATTTTCCGGCCAAGTCGCCTTGAGTTACCGCCGTGGGGAGGTTGGGTAGGGGTAGAGGAGTTGACCGGTGCTGGTTGTTCGCTCCCAGGTGGCCGGAAGAGGGAGATGGCCGGAGTTGCAGAGAGAGCCGAGGAGAGGAAGAAAAACGCGGGAGAAAGAGAGAAAAGAGAAAAAAAGAAAACTTACCGGCCACAGTAACTTTTTCAAATTTATACTACTTACCATGAACAGTAATTTTCACATTTTTGCTTATAACTTCCACATACGAGCTCCGATTTTTACGTACCACATATCCACGCGCTCGGTTTAACGTCCCCTACAACTTTCATGAAGAACATTTTCTCAAATTTTAACCCGAACAAAAAGTCAACTTTTAGGGCCACTAAAAGTACTAAACTGAAAGTAAAAGTTAAGGTAAAGGTCATTTACCGTCCAAATGACTAGTAAACCGGTGAATTCAGGTTCAGGACGTTACACTGGTCCTTGGACTTTCCTGGCCACAGCCCTCTACAACGGCCGCCGCGTGGGGTTAGGACAACCAGTGTTGGGTGCCCTCTACTGTACTCTATATTAGGCCACCATGCATCCTTTCGAGACTAGCATTTCTGGCCCTTTTTGGATCCTTGATTTATGGATTCAAACTTACTTTCCATTCTTCCGCCGCGACGATATTTCATTGCTACCACCAGCTGACGCCCTTCTTGGTCAATGGCTTTGTCACGAGGCGAGGTACACATCCCTACCCTATTATGAGTGTTTCTCATATTTGTACCTCCTGCACGAAATGCCTTACTATGACTTACTACTCAATAGGAGATTCCCCACTCCTCTTGAAAATGGGTTCCTTCCTGGGGCTCCTAATTATAGTGATCGCGCGCGCTTGGCTTTTCGCCGTGCGATCTCTTGTTCAGACATTAGGCTTGTTGCTGATGAACTCAGTTATGAGCTTTACGCTCCCAACCACTTCGCTCGCCAATTTGGTCTTATCCAACTAGTGCCATTCCCCCTCTATGATGCTTGGAACTACAACACTTCTTGGCGCAGAATTAGCCCCACTACTGGGCCTCCGCCAGCTCAAAGCATGCTTGCCCTGGTCGATCTCCCTGATTGGGGTAACAATATCACTCATGTGGATGGGGATGTTGAAGGGTACGAGCAATGGTGGTCAGAAGTTTCCGTCAATTGCTGGAGACAAAGGGATGACGAGCTCTTCACGACGATTTTTGAAGAGCTGAGATATCCTTACGATGCTGATACCAAGTTACTTGCTCGCTTTCCTGAAGATGAGGCGCAACCTCCGCTACCTGAACCGGCTCCGCGAGCCCCGCACCCGGTCCAGGCTGGGATTGTCATTCGTGAGCCTCCCCAAGAGGTAATTGTCTTATATTTTTTTACTTTATGTTTGCTTTTCCCTTTTAACTCACACTTTGTTGCATCAGGGAAGTGTGCTACCCTCTGGCGGTCGTGCAGTTAATGCTTCTCCGGCCACTGGTTAGGCCGCGAAGAAGAAAGCGATAGCGACGGAGCCTAAAGTCAAAGACTCTTCCTCTGACGATGATGACCCACAAACAGTAAGGCTCTTGTCTTAAAATCTCATAATTCTGATATCTCCTTCGAAGCTTATATTGACTTTACTTTAATCCTGACAGATTACTGCCGCTTTAGCCCGCAAACGCAGTTGCGCTGATCCCTGGACTGATCCATGGGCAGAAGATGAACCAGTCGCTGACCGACTGGTAATACTCATCTAAAATGAGGCATGACATTTTGTTTTGTTATGTATGACTCTATAACGCCTCTGCTGTGCAGGTTCATCGTAGGTTATCAAGGCAAGTTGGGGAAGGATCCTCCGCTGCTGGCGAAGGTGTGTCTGGTTCACAAGTCCAAGAGCCAAATGGTTCTAATAATCCTCCATCTCCAATTGATGCTGCAAACAACATGCAGTTGGTTATGGTCCCAATACAGATTATAGATGACAGCTCGCCTGAGGTTGAAGAAAGAATGTCGCTCCCAGACACCTCCCACTAGCAACCAACTGCAACCCTCCTTCTGGAACAGGCAGCGCCTGATTCAGTTCCAGCGTTCGGTGAGATTGCCCAGGAACCTATGCCAACAGCAATTCTTCGCGAGCCACCTATTGAAGAGGTACCTCTCTTAACAAAATGTTTTATCATTAACCCCTGGCTTGTTTATTCTGACAATGCCTCCTTCTGGGACCCAAATGCTATTCCAAATGAGGAAGCGGCTGTCATAGCCGGAGAGATAGTGGCCGAGAATCCTGCTGAACCTATCCTTGATGTGGTTGGTCAGGAGCCTGCCCCCCATGCCCCTCAAGCCATTGAAGCCAGGGGAGTAGGGGAAAACTCTGAGCCATGGCCAGAGGCAGTACCTATCGCAGAACCTCTTGAGGTCCCTCTCCTGTCGGTGAGCAACCGCCTCCACATTAGAACGGCTAGCTCGTGTGCTCGAAGTGACCCCTCCTGGGGTCGTAGATGTTGCCAGAGAAGGCCTTTGTCGCCTTCTGGGCCCTGATATTCTGATTCCTGGCGCGCCCACGAGAGTTTTGGAGTATCTGAGGGTACTTCTCCGCAAGGGGACTATCACTGAAGACCAATTTCAAGAGGTTGACCAACTGCTGCAGGATCTTCCCCAAGGGCTCAATGAGAGGCCGGTCGCGACCGCGCAAGCCAGGCAGACTGAAACAAACTACCAGACTCTTGCTCAACAGACGGATACTGCGCGTGATTTCTTGGGTGATCGGGCTAATCTCATCAGGGATCTGACTCTCGAGAGAAACCACCTGCGGACCCAGATCCAGGATCTTCAGGCCTAATTAACTGATGTGACGGCTAGGCTTGCCCATGCGGAACCTCAATTGGAGCAGTCCCTTGCCGCTTTCGAGACGCTGACCCATGACTTGGCCTAAGCTCGTGTAGCAGCCCACCAGGCCGCACAAGCTGCCACTGATACTAGCTTTCGCCTGGATGAACTTTTCCTCCGCTTAACTCATGCAGGCCGGGGACTTTTAGGTCTCTGATATTAGGCCCATTAATTTGTATGAACAATATTACTACCAATAAATTAATTATTTAGCTCACTTTGTTGGCCCAAATTTCTTTTATCTCGTAGGCAATAGCTCTGTTCAATTTTTACTTTAACTGCACGAAAACAGTTTCAAAAAGACAATCTCGAAAAGAAGCAGTTACCTCCTTGGAGACCGCTCTCTCGTCCATGCGTATTCAATTCCGTTTATTTCCGAGATCTCAGCATTGAATTCTATTGATATTCCTATTGATGGCGTTGAAACATCTTCAACTGCCCATATCCAAGGGTTGAGGCCACTGAGGCAGGCCTTTATAAATATCAATACTTTGGAAGATGAAAACTTACGCAAACATGGATTACCCAGAAATGACCTTGCAAGCCTTTCTCCTCTTCCTTTTATTTCTCAAATCTTCTCCATACGATCTCGCCCTTAGCCTCTAAATCTTAGGCTTTATGGTTTAATCTCACTACCTGGGTAGGCCTTATGGCCTAATCTCAGGCAACCTCGTGTCTTTGGTCTATGAAAGCCTGGATGGAACATCCTAGGTTTTGGATAGGTTGAAGAACACGAGGATCTCCTAACGTGGGGCACCACATGTTAGGGAGTCCCTCTCCTCAGATTTCTCCGCGCGGAGCAAAGCGAAGAAGGGCGAAAGGCCATTCGAGGCCGATCGTTCTTCTTCCGCGGCCTACCTCTGGGGTCTGATGAGCCGACTTCTGTTTTCCCCTTGGAGGTAGGTGAGGCAACTGGGTCGCACTCCAGCGCTGATTCTGTCTCCATCCCGGAGGATAACCAACTGGAAGGGTTGCGATGGATTATTTCCTTCCCTCTTCTTCCAGTACAAATGATAGCAGCTGCGACTCAGATAAGAGGAGGGTGAAGAGAGGAAGAGTAAGAGTGAATATCTCATCAACCCTTCTTGCCGCAAGATCCGGAAGCTCATAGAAGACATGAATCCTTATTAGTTGTTTTAGCCACTTTCTGGCTTTGTATATCATTAATGTAATTTTCTAAAACACATTGTCTTGCTTTTGGCCGCAAAGCCACTTCATGAATGAAAGATTCGAAATTTTCTTATTTGCTAAAAAATAATATGATATAATAAGGCCTCTGGTATAGGCCCTTCCACACATTTCTAACACATATTGTCAAGGATATTGAACGAAAATGTACAAAAAATTTGCCAGATGAGTTACTGCAAAAATAATGGCCACTATAAAGGCCTTTATACATAGAGTGTTGCCCCCCTAGTGTTCGTAGGTAGAGCGAAGACAGGTGAACGAGGCCACAATGAAAAGGCCTAATTACAAGGGATGAGGCGAGCCAAGAGACACTATGTTTGCCCCCCTGTCCTTGCAACGGAAGAATCTGGGGGATCTTCAAATTCCCAAACGCTGGGGTAGTATTTCTTTAAGAACCTACCATTGATAGGGTTGCAGTGGAGGTCGCCATCCAAATCTTTGAGGTGAAAAAGCCCCACGTTCCAGAATTCTATGAATCACAAAGGGCCATTCCCAGCGTGGGGTCCATTTACCACTACCGGTCTACTTCTCACCAAATGGAAGGACTGCCTTCCAAACGAGCTCGCCCTCTTTGTAACTGCGACCGCGAGTTCTCTAAGCGATGTCCGCTAAGGTCTTCGTGCTCCTGCCACATGGCTTGGACGTAGTCATCACCAATCAAATGATGTTGATCATAGACGCGTAGGGAGTGAACATTGATCTCCAAGACCAAACATGAGTGCATAGGGCGTTGTGGCAGTAGGAGTTCGCTTTGAAGTGCGATAGGCCCACAACGTTTCATACAATGTCTCGTGCCATTGGCGAGGGTTTTCAACAAGCATCTTCTTCAGTAGGGTAATGATAATCTTGTTACTGGCCTCTGCTTGACCATTTGACTGAGCGTAATAAGGTGTGCTTTGGAGAAACTGGATGCCCAAGTCATTGACGAGCTACTCCACATCACCACCCATAAATGCTGCCCCCCTGTCCGATACTAACACCTCGGGGACGCCGAACCTGCATATAATATTTCGAAAGATGAATTGGCGAATGGTTGCTCTAGAGGCCTCCTTCAAAGGTTCAGCTTCCACCCATTTAGTGAAGAAATCCGCAGCGACGATGATGAACTTGTGTTGGAGTGACGAATGGGGATGAATCATGCCAATCAAGTCCAATGCCCAGCCTCGCGTAGGCCAAGGTTTAATAATAGGCTACATGGGAATATTGGGAATATGCCGAACTGGTCCATGAGCTTGGCAATCCTGACAGCCTTTCGCGAACGTGATACAGTCTTTCAAAATGCTGGGCCAATAATACCCATGTCGTCTGATGAGCCAACACATCTTTGGACCCGCTTGATGGGCTCCACATATGCCGGCATGTGCTTCTCGCATCAAACGCTTCGCATCGCGACCAAACACACACCGAAAATCTATGCCATCTTCGCCGCGTCGGCGCAGCTCATCACCTCTAAAGAAGTAATTTAAGGCAAGAAAACGAGTCTTCCTGTCTGGAGTGGCGTCTGGTTGCTTTAGGTAAGCAATCAAAGGGATGCACCAGTCTATATCAATAGGTTTGAGGATCTGCGAAGACTGGATCATATAGCGGATCAGGCCGTGCGAGCCAAGAAGGCAGCGTGCGTCGTTCAACCTTCAGGATACACTTGCGAACCCCATATTTCAAAGTAATGCCTGTAGCCAGTTGAGCAAGTTCATTGGCCGCAAAGTTGAGCTCGCAAGGAATATATTATAATGCCTATAGAAGTTCAATGGCGCGATTCAAATATGGTACAAGCAAGTAGCTCACACACCTGTACTTCTCTTGAAGTTGATTTATGACAAGCAAAGAATCACCGCATACTTGGACATCTCTTACTCCTAGCTCCAGTAACACATCTAGGCCAATAATGAGGGCCTCATACTCTGCTTGATTATTGGTGCACTTAAACTCCAATTGGAAAGAATAAGAAAAACGATCGCCCGCTGAGTTTTCCAGAACAATCCCTGCCCCTGCTAGTGTTTCTGTTTTTGAGCCATCAAAAAATAATATCCAGGGTTGAAGGGAGATTGTGGCTTGATACCAAATAGCATATTCTAGAATGTGCACCAAATCTGGTCGAGTTATGGTTGCGGTCGCTATCTCTAACTCTTTCACTGTGGGGACATCCAACAGAGGGAGATGTGCTAGAAAGTCTACGATGGCTTGTCCCTTCACTGCTTTCTGTGGAACGTTTGTAGCGAGAATTCGGATAAGGCCAGTACCCACTTGCCAATACGACCTCACAGAATAGGTCGCGACAACATGTACTTAACCAGGTCAGTTTGAGCGATAATGCAAGTGGTAAAGGATAACATGTAGTGTCGCAACTTGCATGCTGAGAAGTACAATGTAAGACACAATTTTTCCATGGGAGTATACTTGCTTTCGCAATCCGTCAGTGTCCTACTGAGGTAAAAAAATGGCATGCTCGACACCTTCCTCATCATCCTGGGTGAGCAGGCTGCCAATGGAAGCCTCAACTGCTGAAATATACAGCTTTAATGGAAATCCAGCTCTAGGTGGAACGAGTACTGGCGAGCTCACCAGATAGGCCTTAATTTGTCAAAAGCCTCTTGGTGTTGAGGTTCCTACACAAACTCGTTCTATCCTTATAGTCTCAGTAGTGGGGAAAAATGCTGGATTTTACCTGCAGAGTTAGATATGAAACGTCTCAAGAAGTTGATCTTACCCAGTAATCATTGTAACTCTTTCTTTGTGTGCGGGGAAGAGGCGTTGATGACTGCGCTTCCCTTATTCTCAAGGACCTCAATCCCTCTTTGATGGACGATGAAGCCCAGAAAATCTCCTGCTTGAACTCCGAAAACGCACTTGGCGGGGTTCATCTTGAGCTTGTGCAGCCGCATTCGCTTGAAGACTTTCCTGAGATCTGTGATGTGATCCCCAAGCTGCTTAGACTTAACGACCACATCATCAATGTAAACCTCTGAAATCTTCCCCAGAAAGTCGTGGAAAATCAGGTTCATGGCTCTCTGATACGTTGCCCCAGCATTCTTCAGTCCAAAAGGCATAACCACGTATTCAAAAACGCCCTCGAACCCTGGATAACAAAACGCGGTTTTGTGTCTGTCTTCCTCCACAACCAGAATTTGGTGATACCCAGCAGTTTCATCCATGAAGGATAACAATTCATGTCCTGCCACTGCATCTACCAACATATCCATAATCGGCATAGGGTAGACGTCTTTAGGCGTAGCGACATTAAGGTCTCTGTAGTCCACGCAGACCCTCATCTTACCATTCTTCTTACGGACTGGCACAATATTGGATAGCCACTGATTGTATTTGGCCACCCGAATGATGCCTGACCTGTGCATCTTTTCAACTTCTTCTTTGACCAGAACTTGGGTCTTGGAGTTCATTCTTCGCGGCTCTTGCTTCACAGGCTTCTTATTAGGGAGTGTTGGCAGTTGATGGCAAACCAAGTCCGGTGACAGGCCGGGCATGTCTTCATATTTCTCCGCGAAGCAGTGTTTGGACTCTAGTAATAAATCAATGAGCCTCTGTTTCTCGCTAGGCTCTAAGTAAGCGCTGATAGCCACTTCCATAGGTTCAGCTGCTGTTCTAAGATTGACTTTCTCTGTATGATCCCTGACCTTCGGAGGGGTGTCATCCAGCGTTGCTGGAGCCAGCTGAATCTCTTCTTTGTCTTCTTTTTCTTGGTCAGAGAATTCCTCGTTGACAATTTCCAAGGTCGCGACACAATCATAGGCCTCTTTTTCTACCAGGTAAGAGGATAGTCTTTCGTACAGCCAGTGGAAGGCCTCTATCCCTTCATCTGGAAGGTCATAATCCATTAATAGTTTAAGGGTTTGGGCACAGCGTGGCCAGGCCTTTCCAAGCCTTCTTTTGCAAGCGTAAGTCCCCACTATGCCAATTCAGAGGCTGTCACCCCTGTGGGGCGGCCTTTGTCATCGATGCCACTGAATTGCAATGGAGTAATTGGCTCCAAGTAGTACCTGGCATCTACATAGTTCGCGAAAACTGGGAATGGGCGAGGATCCGCTTTAATCACCTTAGCTTGATCTGTTACCCTATTCCACATCACCAGTTCCTGGTGGAGAGTTGAAGGAACACAATAGCTCCGGTGAATCCAGTCGCGCCCTAGGATGGCGCTATAGGCCACGTAACAGTCTGTCACGAAGAAAGCATAGACTCCCTCTGCTGATCCTACCTTGATACGTAGAAACAATAAGCACAAAGTCTTTGTGACTGTCCCCGCGAAGTTCTTCAGCGTGAGGGATGTAAACTGGATCTTCTCTTTCTTGATCCCAAGTAAATGCATGGTTCTTGTGGTGATAACGTTGACAGCAGCCCCTATGTCGGCCATGACCTTGCTGACCTTAGTGCCAACAATCTCCGCTGTTATATATAAAGGTCGCATATGCTGAACCATCGTGGGCGTTGGTCTTATAAAGCTCATAAAGAAACATTTAAGGTGTTGTTACAGCCGATGTGATTTGCAGAGGCTGATCGGTACCTTCTTCATTCTCCACACACTCCTGGGCGGCGATTGGCAAAGCATATCTCGCGGGAAGTACATAGACCATATTGCAGGAAGTATCAACCGCCTCAGTTTCGTCTATGTCGTCCTCCAGGTTGAGCTTTTGCTCTCCAACTGGGATGTCAGTGTTGAACTGCTTTGCCAGCCGGTCTACCAATGAGTCTTCTGTAAGGCCCTTTACCTCACACTGTTTTTGTTCCTGCAGCTCGGCCATCAACAATGGCGGGTTTGATCTTTGTTCCCCTGCCAGTATCTCCTTTGGGGGCGCGACCACCAGACTTTGGACTTTTTAGGTCTCCACTGTAGAGCTTCTGTAATGCTGCCCTTGCCCCCCAGTCTCTCAAAAACTGAGGGTTTGGCTTTTGGTTCATCTCGAAACAACCTGCGCCTAACCTGTGGCCGCCTAGTTGGCGAGTTGTCTTTCCTAGCTAGCGGAGGTGTCCTTTCTGTCATGATCCTGCAGAAAACACTAGGCTTAGAGGCTCCTGATTCTGAGCGCGCCTGTTTTTGAAAGCTGCGAGGAGCCACCAATGGCTTAGCAGCTAATGCCTCCATCTCCTTCTGATATTGCTCAAGAGATTCAACGAGTTGCGACGGCTTAATCAGGCCTTGATCCAGAGCTTCTAAGGCGCGCTTGGCTTCTCCAAACCTGCGTTGCAATTTAATTTTCTTGGAAGGGCTGATCTCCACTGCTTTCCCCTTCTCTCTGGTATACCATTTGCCTTCCTTGATGGTGGATGTTGAAGCAGGAGGAATGTAAGGTTTGGTCACGACATCTTTGTGCTCATTCCAAGCCCTTCCTTCTTGTTTCTGATCGGCTGCGGCCGCTTTCAATCTCTCGAACAAGTTAGAATCCTTCGGGGATGGTGGTGACTTTACCTCATCTCTCGCCTTTGGGCTAGAAGGCTAGTAGTTTTGTGACGATGAAGCCCATTTGATTGGTGGGAGGGAACCAAAACGAAATGTCTGCTCGACTTCTGCGTGCGACACTTGGATGCTACATTCTTCTTTGCATCGCGAGCAAAAGACTACCGGTGAGGCTTCGTTGATGGGCTTAGCTTTCTTCTTTACAGGGGTTTCCTCCCCTTCATCCCTCTCTTCTTTCCCCTTTGTAGTCAAATCCAGGGTTGGTTTCCTCTGGTTCTTCTTGGGCCAGTTCACACCAACCATACTGACTCCGGTATCTAGAAAAGGGTTCAAGTCTACTAGTGCTGCAGCGGCCGTCGAAGCTTCTACCTGCAAACTGCCATTATTGAGCCATACCTGAATTTGGTCCTTTAGCTTCACACAATCAGATGTGTTATGGTTCCACAAGTTGTGGAATTTGCAGTACTTCTTCCCTTTCAACTGATCCGGTCGAGGGAAAGGGCCAAAATCTATTTTCACCATCTTCGCGGCAATCATCTCATCCAGAATCTCATGTGCCTTATTGGCATCATATGTATATGTCGCGAACTCAGGTTTGGTGAAAGCCACAGACTTTAGCTTGACAGGCTCCTTAGATATCTTTAACTGCTTGAGGGTTGAATTCTTCCTACCTGTCAACTCTAGCGCGGAGACGTCGTTTTCCTCTTCTTCAGCTTCATCTTCACCCAGGAAAACCTCTTCCCTTTGATGGTGATAGTAAGGATCATAGGTTGGCTGTAGGTATCCAAGAGCTTCCACAGTGCGGTGTTTCCCTAGCACATATGTTCCTTTGGATGCATTTTTCCTATCATCAGTGTCTCTGAGGAGATGCTCAAAGCTACCCACCTCTGTGATCAGTTCTCCATTGACTGGATCATGCTGCCATGTTGCTTCTTTCATTGGCACGGTTCCAAACCCTTGATCGCTAGCTTGACTAATTCTTTTTCAGGGAGGATCACACTCAGTTTGGCTTTCTGGATCTGAAAGCATTGAAGATAGGCAACAACAGACTCGGTGGGTTGTTGGGACATCTGAGTAAGAGAGGCCAAATCGACCTAGGGCTCAATGGCTCCAAAAGTTTCTCGGAAGAGCTTTTCCATTGCGGGCCAATCTACCACTGGTCCTGGTCGGAGTTTGGAAAACCATCTAAAGGAGGCTCCAGAAAGAGAAGTGCCAAAGATCCTGCACTTAAGGATGTCATCATTCTGGTATTGGCCGCATTGCACCCTAAACCTGGCCAGATAAGTTGCCGCGTTCTCAGTGTCCTCCCCTGAAAAAGTAGAAAATATGATATTCTTATAACCTCTTGGAAAGGGCGCGAGCATTATATGTGGCAGGAAAGATCCCTCATAGACCCCATCCATTTGGGCCCTAGGGTTAGCCAGCCTAATCATCTTCTCTACCTCTTCACGTCTCACATACTCTGGACCAGGAGGAGGAGGAGGATTCGCCACAGTCTGGCGAGCAGCCTGCAAGGGTACGGTTTGGCTAGCAGTCGCTGTTAGTTCCCTTAGGCGAATAGTCTAGGGATTAGCAGACTGCTAGAGAGTTACCTCTGGTACGGGCACATCCTTGACCAACGCTGTTATCTTGATGGAGTTGCCTGCTTGGTAAATGCCGTAGTTATTGTCTGGGAGTTCATGGTAGACATTCTTCGCCCCGTCGCTGTCGTACTGAGTAAACACTACACGATCAGCTGGAGTACCATCACCGGTCTTCTGGATCTTATCCTTTTGTGAGGCTGATGGAGCAGCCTTGTTACCACAAATCACCAAAGCTCCTTCCTTATTTCTAGTTGATGCTGCAGTAGCCGTTGCAGGAGGTGTGGCCGTACTGCTACTAGCCTTCTCGTGAGCATTTGGTGGTATATACTTACCAGAACCAGAGGGCTGAGGATGGCGTTAGGATCGCCTAGAGCTTTGTTCAATACTTCTTTAGCCTAGTTCAATTCGGCTCTCTGCATGGTGACCTTTGTTGCAAGATTAGAACCATCCTTGCGAAGACTTGCCAAATCTGACATAGTCTGCTTGGTTTGGCTCGCGATAGCTTTCATAATTTCTTTTTGATGTTGACTCTGCTCATCAGCGATACCTCTGGCATGGGCCCTTACTGAATTCTCCGATCGTGTGATTTGTTGCTTAGTATTCTCAGCACGTTGGGCAATGCGCTGGTCTAGTTCGCGTATAAGCTGGTCTGTTTTCGCGGTTTCCCTGTCAAAGTCAGCAACTACCTTTGCATGATGGTTCTCGATATTCTCCATGATGATCGCGAGTTTTTCCTCGAATGTCGTTTCCTTTGGAATAGGCTTCGGAATGAAAGCCTCTCTTTCTTCACTTTCCGCGGCATCAGAAACAACGATAGTGTTGACAGGCTCACTTGCCTGGTTAGTAGTGACACTTTGACCCTTAGTAGCGGTCAGGTGATTCTCTCCCTGTCCAGTTGACATGTTAGTTGATTGGGGGTAACGAGAAAACCTTTGAGTCACTTGTTCTTCATAAAGACCACGACAGTCCGCGCGAAAGTGCGGTCTGTAACTGGAGGTTTTATGCTTTTAGCAGTTAGCGTAAACCTTTTGATAAGGGTTTTCGCTTGACTTCCCAATGGTTACGTTCGCGAAAATCTAAAAGCCCCACCGGGTGTGCCAAAATGTTTGACACGAAAATCCAGTATGGTACAAACTATCTCTTTTGAATGCGCGAGCGTACTAGCACCATGGGGTGCAGTCGTCAGGGCGTCCCTTGACCTGACTTCTTGATCAAGCGTTGTGGACGAGGAGAGCACCAACCTCGTCACAAGGCTCTTTTCCTGCCTTCCGAGAAATGACTTCTTGCCTTACGGATAAGGGCTTTGGTTGTGATCTCTTCGCGTCACCGAATCGATACTTAGTGTTGTAGACTAAGCAGAGCAATCACTGAGAAGTTTGGAGAAAGCACAGGGTTTTGCTAAAGCGTGACTTTAGCTTCGTGGGGGTTGCGAGGGCGTCACCATTGCTTCGCTGGTAGTATCGGTGGCAGTAGCATTAACAGTCAGCTCTTGGAGAGACTAGGACTGAAAGTACGGTCGCCGGGTTTCAACTAGGTTGAAGGTTTGCTCCGGGGAGGCTTGATAATCCAAGGGATAGATTGATTTGAGAGTTGTCCTTGATTTGTCCTTGAAACCTGGTATTTATACCTAGGGTTTCGGCTATTCTTTGCCATAGAAGGATTATTGATTGAAGTTTCCTATTCAATCTCCGCTACCTTACTCCAATAAGGGCCCTTTTTCTTTATGGGTTTCGGAATGGGCGAAGCTGTAACCCAATTCCAAGTAGACTTATTTTTGGACCGCAGGTATCGGCCTGCTATGCTAAATCCACTAAAAGGTCGTGCCAAAGTTACTTTTGGGCTCAAACAGTAGGATCATTTATAGCCCATATGAAATCGTACTTCAAGCCAAATTAGATACTTAGAACCCCAAAACCATGTGGAATAAATCTAAATTTTCCATCTAAAATTATGAATTATACAGGAAAAAAAAAACTAAATCACTCCATTTGAAGAGAAAAAAAAACTGATTAACAGAAGTAGGAATGTAACAAGGAAATACATACATAATCTGACAATGTGGAAATCATATGTAACTCTCCTTTCTTACCATTAATTGTCGTTTTGTGTGCATCACATATGTGTATAGTAAAATTTTTAAGGGCAATGACAGTGGGATTCAAATTTGCTCACCATCTTTGATAGGTGGTGATACCACGACCCCCATAAAAGTTTGCCACGAGTTCTACAACACAACCATGGTTAACTCTTTAATATTCTATTATAATAAACTAATGACAGTGGGATTCAAATTTGCTCACCATCTTTGATAGGTGGTGATACCACGACCCCCATAAAAGTTTGCCACGAGTTCTACAACACAACCATGGTTAACTCTTTAATATTCTATTATAATAAACTAATAATATATTTTTTATTTTTATTTATTTATTTGAATAAAGCAGACTTTATATTATTAAGAACTTAGAAGATTACAATCATGGCTAAGTACATCAGAAATGCAGCTAGGCATCTAGTAGTTCCAGATTTCTTTACAATTTGACTCAAAACCAATATTAGCTAAACGGTGTGCCACCATATTGCTGTTCCTCGGTGCATAAATGATATGCACGTCCGGCATGTTGTTCAACACCACAAGGATATCATCAACAATGCTTCCAACCTCAGAAAGATTAGCACCACTGCGAGAATGTCTTGCACAGCTGCAAGGCAATCAGTCTCTAGAATAGCCTTCGAAATACAGAGTTGCTGCAGAAAGTCCAAACCTTCTCTTATAGCGATCAATTCCACATGCTTTGTCGAAGTGACATGCTGGACTGATTGTGCAAAGGCTGTAATAAACCGACCCGTAGAATCTCGGACCACACCACTGAGACCACCTTGAGTTAATGAAGGTAAAAAAGCACCATCCACATTTAGTTTAGGGAGAGAATCTGGTGCTGGTTTCCAATGCCCAGCAGTCGTCGGGAGTTTTTTGGCAAAGGAGGCAGGTACTCACTGAAACTCCTCAAGCAATGTCATTGCCCCTAGGAAGAGTGCTGAGGCAGGCTGTGAACTTTCTTCCCAGAGTATCTCATTTCGATTCTTCCACAAAGACCAGATACACATCAAAAGCTTCTCAAAGACATCCATTTTTAGGTGTACTGCCCTTTCAAGCATCCACTCTTTGAAATCCATATAAGTCTGGAGAGTGTGCTGCAACTGAAAAGGCGGAGATGAGAGAATTTCGATTGCAATAGGGCACTTACAGAACAGGTGGGTAGTATCTTCCATTCTGTGGTGACAGAGTAGGCAGCTTAGATCACCATCAAAACCCTTTAAAAGCAAACGCTCCCTAGTGGGAAGTAGATTCTGACATGCACGCCAGACACAAGTCTGGACTCTCCCCGGCACTTTGGTCTTCCAGTGCTTTCTCCATAACTCCTGGAATGGATCCCCATATGTTCCCTAGCCACCCAGTAGGTTGTTTTAACTGTAAACATGCCTCGAGCTTCTGGCTTCCGGTACAATTGATCATTCATGACACGACTACTTAGGGGAATAGCAAGAATGGGGGGGGGGGGGGGGGGGGGAGGGGTGGTTGGAGCAGATGTACCAAAGCAGTACTCCAGGATCGGTCATGTGAGTTGATAAGGTCAGAAACCGTCTCAATATCCTAATGTGATGGACGCGGTATCCTATAGGAAGGGCAATTTGTAATTAATGAAGAGAAAAAAAAATAAAAATTAGTCTCTCTCTGCCTTTCGATACCAAGACAAAACAATATTGAGAACATAAAGCTTTTGGGTGGCATTTCTATTTGGGTTTTCATCGAGGAAATCTTGTTGGAAGAGGTTGGGCATAGAATATAGTGGGACTTCTGAATAATTTGCAATACTCAAATCAAATCACAAAACTGAGATTTATGGTATGTTTATGCGAAATGGTATGTTTAGGACCTGTCCTCTACGTATTGTTCATCGTTCACGGTTACAGCTTTGGGTTTTGGTTGGTTTCCCACGGCCTCAACTAGTTTTCTAGGTTTAAAATTAATACTGGGTCATGCTTGGTTCACAGAGTTGAAGAATTTGGTAGAATTTTGAGAATTCGCGTTGGCGCTATTCACAAATTAGCTGATTAATCTGCCTTTCGATACCAAGACAAAACAATATTGAGAACATAAAGCTTTTGGGTGGCATTTCTATTTGGGTTTTCATCGAGGAAATCTTGTTGGAAGAGGTTGGGCATAGAATATAGTGGGACTTCTGAATAATTTGCAATACTCAAATCAAATCACAAAACTGAGATTTATGGTATGTTTATGCGAATTGGTTTGTTGAGGGAAGGAAGAGATTATGATTGGGTGTGGAGCCTGGCAGCACCATCTCCAACCTCACCAAATCAAGGAAGATCGTCCTCCTCGGCCTCTCGAGAACCAGAGAGGGATTCCACAACAAACTCAGAATATGTTGTATGTCGCCTGTTCTTAAAGATTTTGGGATAGAAAGCAACAACACCACAAGCATGGTAGGTTCGACTGTTAAAGATAATCAACGAGGAAGCATTAAGATTCAGAAATTGAGTTGGGAATATGAACACCCGATGAAAACCCATAGCAAATCTGAAGTCTGATCGAAATTTGGAGGCCATTTGATCACCCAAGCAATCCTTTTTTGCCTATGCAGAAGCTTGAAGTGAAGAGGGTGAGACAGAGCAATTGGGAAAGGAAGAGGCTGTAGGGGAAGGTGATTCGATGGATTGGGGAAGAAGGAATCAAAAGTTTCGTGGTTCTCTCTACCTTTCAACTCAAGATTGGTATTATAAAAGTGATGAGAGAGGGAGTTGGGGTCGTGATGGTTAATGTGGATGAGAATCATGAGATGAAAGGGTGAGAAGAGAGAGATGAGGCTGCTGTATTTTATTAAGAAAATATTAAAATATAGTTAATTGATGTATTATTTTTATAACAATTAACTATAGTTAACTTAAAGAGTTAACCCAAGTTGTGTTGAAATACACGTGGCAAATTTTTATGAAGTTAACTTAAAGAGTTAACCCAAGTTGTGTTGAAAAACACGTGGCAAATTTTTATGGGGTGGTGGTAGTATCACCAGCTATCTTTGGTGAGCAAATTTGAATCCATAACAGGGGGCATCAATGATGTATAATATTTGTGGCCTTAAATCCTAGGTGTCATGCCATATAAGTAAATACAAATTTTATTTTTAATTCCACATAATATATCTTGCTATATCATATTATTGCAACATCAACTTTACAATTTTATATTTCCTTTTAGATGTTGGGGGTGAATCAGTGACATTAATGAATTTAATTAGGCGATGAAAAAAATATCAGCTATTAATTGTGTATTAATTTAAGGGATATGTCTACAAATTCTTTGACCAATATTTTTCTTTATTTAATTAGATTCTTTCCTATAATTTTTCTTTCCAAATAGCATTAATATATTGAATTAGGAGAAATGTGACAAGTAATAGCCATTCTTTCCACATATTGATTAATTTCATCCAAAAAAATAGCATTAATAATTGAATTTGGAAAATACGTATGTCCAAATTATATTTTTCTCAAAAAAATTCTTAACTCACCCCACCCTTATATATGTCAGTGAGAATTGAACTCTGACCTTTAGAATGTTAGAATTATAACTTACCAACAGGTCACAGCTCATCGGCTCCCGTATGTCCAAATTACGAGGTAAGAAAATATTTCATGTTAATAGTAGCCATTAATATCATCTACAATTTAAATATAAGGGGAAAAAAATTATAAAATCCAATCTAACGTTTAAACTCTTGCCACAAAAAGAGAAAGGAAATTTAAATACACAACCCTAACTACTTAATACACGTCCCTAATATTTTCAATTTCAATCAGATTTTATAGGCAGGTTAAATGACCACAACAGACGTCTACATTCGTATTAAAAGAAGAAAAAAGACATATTTTCGTTATAAAATTGTATAAATAGTAAGATAGATCAAACAAATTTATATACATGGCCTTCTCATTTAATACAAGAATAAAGTTAGAAATCATCTAATTTAAATTTTTCTTAAATAAATTATAATTAAATGGGGTGAGAAAACATATAAATTAGAATTTCAGAATCAATGTCAGTTAATATTTTCAAAACAGATTGCTTTACTCCTGTTATTTTTGAGTTACTTTTCTTTTTTGTTCTTAAAGTTATGATTAGTCAATTCTTTATCTAACATAAAACATTAAAACGTCACAACTAGAAAACTTTGTAATCGTTAATTTATTTGGCCCCTCCAATGACAACTTTGTAGTTCCGTGACTCTGGAAAAACTACTGATATAGCTTTGGTTGAATGTTTCACTCAAAGTTTTATACTTGATCAACAAGGTGTTTGCCTGTTTGGTAGATGAGAACTTAAATATTTTGAGGCATCTATCTGAAGGGAATAATAATAAGCTAACACAAGTAATCAATACGGTCATTTACAAAAATTAATATACTAATCATATGAAACAGTAGCCATAATACTAGTCAAATAATATATTTTTTGTGGTTTAAGGATATTTTAGGTACTTTTTTTTTTTTTTTTTTTTACAAAGAAGGCAGAGCCAATATATTGATCAAAAGCCAAAATGGTCATTACATAACCTTCCGCTGTCATCTAAACAAACAAGAAGATGTGTTAGTACCCATGGTGGTACATAGAACTAGATCACTCATTTGATATTAAATACATCGAAATAGCAAGAATCGTCATTTGGTACTACTCCAGAAGATTCGCTAGAGGCACGAAAGTGCGTAGGTCCCTAAGAAATTAGGAAATTATTAAAAGTAAAAACATTACTAACATAGGGTTCCTTTAACAAAGGAAATAATATAAAGAAAAGACTAACTAATTAAAGCCCAACTGGTCCAAAGAAACAACATAATCCTACGCCCAACAACTGACCGAGACCAGTTCTACCTCCACCTCCCTGTGTTGAGAATGACGCATGCAAGCCGCGAACAGCCACCGCCGCCACATCATGCCGCAACCATATCACCGCCGCCTCGTCATGCCACAACCATATCGCTGCCACCCCATTTCAAGGAACACCGCCAATCCACGCCGGACCACCTAGAGAACATCAGCAAAGCCGGAAACACCATATCCGATTCAAGGATCCCCGTGCCCCAAAAAAAGCCAAACTGCACCTGTCGGGGATGCTGCGCTACCGTCGTTGCTTGGACCAAAACCCACGCTTGCCCAAGCCACAGAGAGGCTTCAAACCAAAAACAGAGCCAAATCCATTGTTAAACTTTGAGTCACTGCGGATCTTAGAAGCCAGAGAACTATAAGTCACTGTCACCCATCCAGAAACCTCACAATGACGACGAGGTAAGCCCTATACTGATGAGGAGCGCCGCCGGTCGGGAAAAGCTCTTCTAACCCTCGACCAAAGCTATGTGCGTGTGGTGCGCTACGAAAATTTGTATACTGATAATTTAGGTACTTTGGGTTGTGTATTTAGTAAAATATTAGAATGAAAAATTGAATGGATGGTGTATTAAGTATGAAGTGTGTATTAAGTAATTAGGGTATGTGTATTTAAAACTTCTCAAAGAGAAAAAATGAACAAAAGAATATATATAATTATATTCGAATGAATTTTTCACAATATATTTTCAAAATATGTAGGAACCCAACAAAGCTTGAATTCATATACATATATTATGCAAATCTATTGATCAAATATACATGCAAATCTATTGATCAAATATACATACAAATCTATTGACTAAATTATATGAATTTTTTCTATTCTTGGTTAAAATTCATTGTACATTTAAATCTAAGCATGAGTATAATGAAAAGAAAAAAATTAAAATAATTTTTTTAAGAAGAAAACCAAAATAATTTACAGACATTACAGATGATTTTCTTTCTCAAGAACTACAAGTCATGATTTGACAAATAGTTGATGTGTGTAGATGACATGGCATGACACTTAAAATTGAGACCACAAATCTTAGACTTATTGAGGCTACAATCAATTTTCAATTTTTAATGTAACAATAGGAAGCAAAAAAAAAAAAAAAACAGTACAAGAATTGTAATTGAGAAAATAGTTTAGTTTGGTAAAGTCGGGAGAGGATCCTCTCCTGAGCTATGTTTTTGCCTGAGCTTTGTGAACTTTGCAGCAAATGAAGACACGTGGCTCATATGAAATCCAATGGTCTTCCTGAACTTTGTTGATTTCTCTCACATGTAAAGTCATAAAAGTCAACCCACATGTCCGCACCACGTGACCAATTAATACTCTTTAAATGCCTTGACCAACTCGGCTGACCTTTGCACAATAGGTTAGTATGACATGATTACTAATGCTTCTTTTATAACATTGTCTGGTAAATCTATGAGAATGTCTTCCATGCTCCGAGCAAGTAATGCTCCACCCACGACTTTCACGTGCCTCCTTATTAAGATGAAATTCACATGGGAAAGGCTTAGCCTGTTCCCGGTCTTTTGTTTCTCAATTGAGTTTTACCCAGTTACAGGGTGAATCAATTTGGGGTGAATTGAGTTTTACCCATAGCAGACCCAAGTGAAATGATAAGCCAATCTCTACACCTGTGATTACCTCTGATGATAAGAGGTAGATCTTGGATCAAGTTCTGTAACCTGAAAGTGTTCATCACCGTGCTTGTCACCCATCACCACAACCCATTCTCTCTAGCTAGCTACATTCTTGAAAACTTTTTCTCACCTTCAGCTCTTTAGTTTCTAGGACACCATCTTCTCCGGGCAATCCGTGTGTGGGAGACTTGGACGGGTAGGTTGACGGGGTTGAGATCCGGCATGAGGGGATTAAGGGTTGATCGATAAAGGCGAGGTTAGGTGCATGTAGAGATCTACGCAGACGATGGAAGGTAGTGGTTGGGTTGAGAATGGTGGGACGACGGCCGGAGAATTTCGGGCAAGCTGCTGGTAGTGCGTTCCTTGCAGACCTCAATCCTTTTAAACAAAGAAGAAGGAAAACAAAAAAAAGAACAACATACACGGGTGCAGGGGCTGGGCATTAGCTTTGTGCTTATCCTATTTGTTTTTTTTTTTTTGTTACACCTTATCCTCTTTTTTCTTTTCTTTTTTAATATATAATAACCAGAATTTGTGTTGATTTATTAGTCGTTTCACCCACATTAGTGACATAGAATTAAATAGAAAGAAGATTTAAAAAAAATTCTAACAAGACGTTGACGTACTTGATTAAATTTTATTTATAAATTTAACATTTAAGTGTTTAGAAAAACTAACCGTGAAGATCAAGTCCCTCAAGTTTTTGGACATTGAGTAATAGAGGTATATCATATGAGAAATGGTCTTGAAATGCTCTTATAGTATTAATTTCGGATTGGCAAATTGTGTTTTAGGGTCAATAATAATGAAGACATTATAGTTAACAGAGTGGATCACTGTTGAATCGAAGTAGAAAGCATATAATATTATGAAAATGAGTATAAAATATCTCAATCAATGCATCCAACAGTTGGTTTTCCCAAAGTCTTATGTATTGAAAGGGTTTCCCTTAGAGGAATGTAATAAACAAATATAGTGTTACTAAGGTGTTATCGCTTGACGATATGGATCGATTTATCAATTTCCAATTTCAATTTTTCAGGTCGCACAAAATCCTTACATGTCTACTAATGTGGTCCAACTTGTTTATTAGTTATATAAGAAAATACACCGTCTATAAGCAACAAGGTGGTGGAAATAGATTCTATCGAAATCGACAGTTGGATGTTACCATGATAAGAAGATAAAACTACATAAAACTAATATGCACATAACCGCTCATTTGCAACTTCTTTTTTCAATCTGTTAGCTCTCACACTCTCGTGGGTATGAGTTATATCAACCAATGTAAAAATTTCAGGAAGTTGGTCTCCTCGTGATCCAGCTTCCTTTAGGGGAGTATAAACATATAAATAGTTGACCATTTTGTTTGATGTTGAAACGATGGCGGATCAAGTTAATATTTTTTATATAGTACCTAATAATACACTATAAATAGATCGGTAATGTCAAATTTATCGATTTCTAATTTTAATTTTTTGTATCGCACAAAATCCTTATATGCACACCAATGTAGTTTAACTTGTTTATTAGTTGTATTAAAAAATGTACCTTTCATGAGGAACAATATGGAGGAAATAGAATTTATTAAAATTGACCGTTGGATGTCATTATGATAAGAAAATATAATTATGGTCAAAATTTCAACTATTTTTGAAGTAGTTTGGGTCTCGATCTACTAGGTCAACCATAAACCCTAAATACCACATAAAACTAATATGCTCATAACCGCTCACTTGCAACTTCTTTTTTCGATCTGTTAACTCTCACACTCTCATTTCTATGACCTATATCAACTAATGTAAAAATTTTAAAAAGTTTATCTACTCGTGGTTAAGCTCCCCTTAGGGAGTTGTGAGTGTATAAGTGGTTGACCGCTTTATTTGACATCTAAATGATGGCGGATCGGGTTAATGTTTTTACAGAATACACATACACTATAAATCGATGGGTAATGTCAACTTTTTCGATTTTCAGTTTCGATTGTTTAGATCGAACGAAATCCTTATGTGCCTACTAATGCGGTTTAACTTGTTTGTTAGTTGTATTGAAAAATATACATTCCATGAGGAACAATGTGGAGGAAATAGACTTTATCAAAATTGGCCGTTGGATGTCATCATGATAAGAAGATATAATTATGATTAAAATTTCAACTATTTTCGAAGCTGTTTGGGTCTCGATCCACTAGGTCAACCCCAAACCCTAAATACCACATAAAACAAATATGTTCATAACCGCTCACTCGCAACTTCTTTTTTTTATCTTTCAGCTCTCACACTCTTGTGGCTATGACCTATATCAACTAATGTAAAAATTTCAGAAAGTTTATATACTCGTGGTTAAGCTCCCCTTAGGGAGTTATAAGTATATAAGTGGTTGGCTGCTTTATTTGACATCTAAATGGTGGCGGATCGGGTTAATTTTTTTACACAATACATATTAATATACTATAAATAGATGAGTAATGTCAACTTTATCAATTTCCAGTTTTGATTGTTTAGATCAAACAAAATCCTTATATGTCTACTATTGTGGTTTAACTTGTTTATTAGTTGTATTGAAAAATATACATTCCATGAGGAACAATATGGAGGAAATAGACTTTATCAAAATCAACCGTTGGATGTCATCATGATAAGAAGATATAATTATGATCAAAATTTCAGCTATTTTCAAAGTTGTTTGGGTCTCGATCTATTAGGTCAATCCTAAACCCAAAATATCACATAAAACTAATATACTCATAACCAGTCACTCGCAACTTCTTTTTTCGATATGTCAGCTCTCACACTCTCATGGCTATGACCTATATCAATTAATGTAAAAATTTTAGAAAGTTTATCTACTCGTGGTTAAGCTCTCCTTAGGGAGTTATAAGTGTGTAAGTGGTTGATCGCTTTATTTGACTTCTAAATGATGGCGGATTGCGTTAATTTTTTTACATAATACCTATTAATAAGCTATAAATAGATGGGTAATGTCAAATTTATCGATTTTTAGTTTCGATTGTTTAGATCGCACGAAATCCTTATATGCCTACTAATGTGGTTTAACCTGTTTATTAGTTGTATTGAAAAATATACATTTCATGAGGAACAATGTGGATGAAATAGACTTTATCAAAATCAACCGTTGGATGTCATCATGATAAGAAGATATAATTATGGTCAAAATTTCAGCTATTTTCAAAGTTGTTTAGGTCTCGATCTACTAGGTCAACCCTAAACCCTAAATATCACCTAAAACTAATATGTTCATAACCGCTCACTCGCAACTTGTTTTTTCAATCTGTCAGCTCTCACACTCTCATGGCTATGACCTATATAAACTAATGTCAAAATTTTAGAAAGTTTATCTACTCGTGCTTTAGCTACCCTTAGGGTGTTATAAGTGTGTAAGTGGTTGACAGCTTTATTTGACATCTAAATGATCGCGGATTAGGTTAATTTTTTTTACACAATACCTATTAATACACTATAAATAGATGGGTAATGTCAAATTTTTAGATTTCCAGTTTCAATTGGTTAGATCGCACGAAATCCTTATATGCCTACTAATATGGTATAACTTTGTTAATTAGTTGTATTGAAAAATATATCTTCCATGAGGAACAATGTGGAGGAAATAGACTTTATCAAAATCGGCCATTGGATGTCACCATGATAAGAAGATATAATTATGGTCAAAATTTCAGCTATTTTTGAAGTTGTTTAGGTCTCGATTTAGTAGGTCAACCCTAAACCCTAAATACCACATAGAACTAATATGCTCATTACCGTTCACTCGCAACTTATTTTTTCAATCTGTCAGCTCTCACACTCTCGTGGCTATGACCTATATCAATTAATGTAAAAATTTCAAAAAGTTTATCTACTCGTGGTTAAGCTCCCCTTAGGGAGTTATAACTGTATAAGTGGTTGACCGCTTTATTTGGCCCATTGTTGACATGACTTTCTTCATGGATAATTTTTTCTCACAACTTGATCCTGACGTTCAATGAGGGCAAGATATTATTTTTTTTTTTTATTCTTCCACCTTAAACAAGCAGCCTCTCTCATTCCTTATTTTTTTTTCGTCTTTGTTTTCTGAAATCATACTAAATCCATATGTGTGTGCTATTAATTTTTTTACTCATTATATTAACGTTGACTACCTTTGCAGGCCAACAAGGTGGAAGAAAATAAAGATGGAAATAGGACATTTGGATGTGATTATTGTGAAGTATAAATTTTTTTTGCCATTATATTAGTAATTAGTCTCTTTCGCATTGTTTTAGCCTTGATCAATATAATCAGTCCATTTAATTTGTTACTACTTTATGTCTATCTACACAAAAGAAGCAAAGAAAAAAAAAACAAACAAACAGGCCCTGCGGCCCAAGAAAAAACAGCAAAGAAAAAAAAAAAAGCCCTGTGGCCCAAAAAAGAAAAAAGTAGGCCAAGAAAACAAAGAAAAAAGAAAAAAGGCCTCGTGGCCCACTGCTATAAAGAAAGAGGAAGCGGCCTCGTTTTTTCTCAAGCACAAAAACATCACTACGCACGCCTGCATCAACAAGCTCGTGCGTTAGGATTGTTTTATTTTCTCGAAACCAAGTATGTTCTCTTTTGTTTATTTTCATACTATGGTATATTTCATTATTTATAATTAGAACTTTTGAGCATGTTTTGTTATTTATGTTTTACATAATTATGTTTAAGCATTTTTTAATTATGCTATAGTTTATACTTTATTTTGAACATGCCATATATATCTTGTTATATATTATTTATGCAATTTTGAGCATGTTTTATGAATTTTTATTTACGCCTATATAATTATTCCTAAGCATGCCTTTATATTATGCTATCCTTAGTATTTTATTTTTTACTCATGATATATTATTGCTAATTATTATGTGTAGCATATAATTTGTTGTATATATGTGAAATTTGAGCATGCCATGTAATTTATTTTTATATATGTTATGTTTTATATGGTTAATTTTAGAATGCAACATATCAATTCCGTTTTTCCATGATAATGAAAATTCATGTGCATTATCCATACACACTTACTGTGATAAAGTATTTTCACATAGCATCGAAAGAAAAAAATATGACCATTACGAATCTTGGTCTTGAAATCTAATTCACATTTTTGGAAAATAATTTACGTGGATGTCTTTATGATTGCGTAATTTATATCTTCTCTCTTGTTTATGTAGATGGCTGATCCAACTCGACCTGTCTTGGACTCAGAAGGACTTGAGTACCATCGTTGGGTTTCCGATGTGGAAACTGCCTTTGTGGCAAAAGACTACACTGCCACCATTATTGACCCCAATGATGATGAACGATCAAATAAGGTGAAAGCCATTGCCTTAATGTTTCTAAGGCGACATATTGATCCTAGCCTACGCTGGGAGTACCTTCAGTTGAAGACACCCAAAAAACTGTGGGATGCCTTTAAGGGACGTTTTGGGAACATTCATGACACTTTGCTCCCCGAACTGGCCGTTCAGTGGAATGGAATCCGCTTGCTTGACTACAAAAGGGTCAACGACTTCAACAAGGATATGTTGCGCCTAAAGGCACGTCTCAATTTTTGTGGAAGGGAAATCACAAAAGATGATATGATCTACAAGACTCTTTCCACCTTTTCTACTTCAGCGCTTATACTAGCGGACCAGTATAGGCTGGAGTATGACAACAAAAGAATCACAACCTTCAATAACCTGATTAGCCTACTGCAAGTGGCTGAGAGACATAATGAGGTTCTCTTGAATAACAATGCCAGACCCACTGGGACAAAGAAAATTCTCGAGGCTAATTATAGAAAAATGAAAGGTGGAAAGAACTCCAATGCAAAGGGGTTTAGACGTGCTGATCCCCACCCACGTGGCAACAATGCACCACATGGAAAGGGACATGGGGATCGTGGAAACAAGATGCAAAAGAAAAAACTTGGCAATGAACCATGCTATAGGTGTGGAGTCATTGGGCATTGGTACAAGAACTGCCAAGCAAGCCACATAGTTGCATCCACTTACAAGAGGTATAGGGAGCCTAAAGAACAAGAGGCTCACTATATGGAAGAAGGAGGCCATGACCCAGATGTCAACCTCACAATTGCATACTTCAATGGCAACAAGGAACTTGCTCAGTCAATGGATGGACTAGATTTTGACCGATCTGCTTTCTATATTTATTTTCCAAAGACAGTTGTGAAGGCATAATGCCTCATTTTTAATTAAACTATTGCTTGGTCTTAAAGTTTATTTTCAATCATGGATTGATGAATAAGATTTCTGAACAAGACCTTGATTTGATTATCGTTGGCTTATTAATAAATTTCGAATTTTATTCTGAAGCACTGAATTTATTCAAATTTATTTACTATACACATATTTACATGATTCGAAATAGCACTATAAAGATGTAACGCAACACATCTAGAAAAAGGAAAAATTATTAGAATGAAAAGAATACCATTCTACGCAAATAGAAATACTTTAAAGAATATGAGTTATATCTTCTAAATACCTCCCATTTATTTGTAGGAATGAATGGAGGAGAACTTGAGTGCTTAGTTGATAGTGGGACTACTCACACAATATTAAGAAATAGGCAATTATTCATTGAATTAATAGCCTATAATTCATCTGTGACTACGATGATTGAATCATCACAAGTAATAAAAGGGGGAGGAACTGCCAAATTTTTGCTACCTAATGGCACAACATTTCAAGTCACAGACGCTCTATAAGCACCAAGAGCTAATTGAACCTTGTTAAGTTTCAAAGCTATTTGTGCCAAGGTTATCCAGTAGAAACACACTGTGAGAATGAAACTGAATACCTTGATATTAACTCTAATGAATGTGGAAGGAAATGCATTTTAGAGAAACTTATGAGTCAATCTAGTGGACTATACCTCACTACGATTCGGATCATTGAATCCTATGCTATCATCAACAATGAAATGTGGAACACTGAATCATACAGGCTTTGGCATGACCGCCTAGGGCACCTAGGTCATGACATGATAATCCGTATTTAAAAGAACTCACACAGACATCTCTTCTTTCGAGTGAAAAATAAAATGAGACAAAAATCCGTCACATTGCAAGGTGTCGGTCATAGTACTGTTCAAATGCATCCATTGCTTTCTGAAGTACCAGAAGCACTATCTCCCTCCCATTATGCCTCATTGACTATTTCAAAGGCACATCACTCGTTTCGCAAAGCCTGCTCTTTAGCAAAAACAGGATTGAGACATTCCTATGCTAAAGATACAAAACAAAACATTCCATTCTTACAAACGATACAAAGAGATATATGTGGACCTATCCATCCGATATGCGGACCATTCAAGTACTTTATGGTTCTGGTGGATGCTTCGACATGCTGGTCACATGTCGCTTTATTGTTCACAAGAAATCCTGCATTTGCAAAACTCCTAACACAGATTATACGTTTAAGGGCTCACCACCCTGATCACCCTATCAAGTCTATAAGGCTTGATAATGCTGGAGAGTTTACATCAAAAGCATTTGATGATTATTGCATGTCTATCGGAATCGATGTAAAGCATCCTGTACCCCATGTGCATACACAAAATGGTCTCACAGAAGCCACCATTAAAAGGCTACAGATGGTGGTTAGGGCATTGGTTATGCGCACCAACCTGCCTATATTTGCCTGAGGTTATGCAATATTGCACGCAGCTTTACTTATTCGTTTCAGACCCACTGCTAGCCAACCATTTTCTGCGTACCAGTTGTAACTGGATAATAGTCTGCTAGACAAACATTTCACACTTACGCATATTTGGTTGCTCAGTATATGTGCCTATTGAGCCCCCACAGCGCACCAAAATGGGTCCTCAGAGACGATTAAGTATTTATGTTGGATACGAAGCCCCAACAATTATCCGCTATTTGGAACCCTTGACAGGCGATCTATTTACCGCTAGATTTGAGGATTGTCACTTTGATGAGACAGTCTTCCCGTCGTTAGGGGGAGATAGGAAAAATGATTTTCCAAGGGAACGACAGGAATTGTCATGGTTTGTCCCCACTCTATCTCATTTTAATCCCCCCACTTCACAATGTGAAAGTGAAGTGAAAAGGATAATCGATCTGCAGAACGTATTAGATTCGATGCCTGATGCATTTACTGATATCGCAAAAGTGACCAGATCATATATACTAGCTGCAAATGTGCCTACAAGGTTAGAAGTCCCCAACAAGGGGCACGGTGCCGCAGATAGAGGCACTGCAACCACACTTAGTGGAGGTGTTGTTGAGGCTGTGGCTCCCCAAAGGAAGAGAGGGAGGCCACTTGGTTCGATTGACACTCACCCAAGGAAGAAGAGGGTGAGTAAGGCACAAACCGATCCATTAATCATCAATGTAGAGAATCCTTCTCATGAGATTGTCTCTAATTACAGTTATGTCTATGAATCAATACTGGAGGACGCTCCGATGTTTGAAATGATTCCAGAGAACAAAGAAATCTCAATGGATTATGAGAGTGCGTATGAGTTGATAGAAAGATCTTCCATACACATTGATGATGAATTTGCATACACTGTTGCTCAAGAAATCATAGAGCACGATGATATCGAACCATGCTCTGTTGCAAAATGTCAACAAAGAGCAGATCGACCTAAATGGAAAGAAGCAATCCAAGCAGAATTAGATTCTTTGACAAAGAGACATGTATTTGGTCAGGTAGTGCTAACCCCACCAAGTGTAAAACTTGTAGGACATAAATGAGTCATTGTCAAAAAGCATAATGAGAAGAATGAAGTCCTGAGGTACAAGACTCGCCTTGTGGTGCAAGGTTTCTGACAACGCCCTGGAATTGACTACGAGGAGACATACTCTCTCATAATGGACGTTATAACGTTCCGCTACTTAGTTAGCTTAGTATTTTCAGAAGGACTGGAAATGCAGCTCATGAATGTTACTGCATATCTCTATGGGGATTTAGATTCAAAGATATATATATATATATATATATATATATATATATGAAAGTGCCTGATGACCTTACATTACCCAAGTCAAGTGACTCTAAACCACGGAGTGCGTTTGCAATTAGGTTGAAACGCTCACTTTACAGATTGAAACAATCCGGGCGGATGTGGTATACCCGTCTAAGTGACTACTTGATTGGGAAGGGATATAAGAACAATGAATTATGCTCTTGCGTATTTATAAAGAAAACAAGTTCCTGATTTGCAATTGTAGCAGTATATGTCGATGATATGAACATAATAGGTACCCTTGATGAAATAAGAGAAACCGCGAGCTATTTGAAATCCGAATTTGAGATGAAGGATCTTGGGAAAACTCGATTCTGTTTAGGCCTTGAACTAGAACACCGAGTTTGTGGAATACTAATCCACCAGTCTGTGTATGTCCAAAAGTCAAGCAATTTAACATGGACAAAGTGCATCCTGCTAGCACTCCCGTGATCGGTCGAAGCTTGGATGCAAAGAAATATCCATTTCGTCCAAAGGAAGATGACGAAGAGGTGTTGGGAGCTGAAATTCCCTATCTAGTGCAATAGGCGCATTATTGTACTTGGCCCAATGTACTCGACCAGACATTGCATTCTCAGTGAACTTGTTAGCTCGATTTAGCTCAGTGCCAACACAGCGTCGCTGGAATAGTATCAAGAACATTTTCTGATACCTAAAAGGAACCATTGACTTGAGACTGTTCTTTCCCTATAGAGAGACAAGAGGGACCGCAAATGGAATTGTAATCCCTAAAGGAAATGTTGATGGCGAAAGCGCCACTCACTACACTAAAACACCAAATGACATTTTGGTCGGTTTTGCTTATGCTAGCTACCTCTCTGACCTACATAAAGGTCGTTCCCAAACTGGTTATGTATTTACCATTGGGAACACTGCGATATCTTAGAGATCAACCAAGCAAATTCTTGTAGCTACCTCCTCGAACCACTCAGAGATCATTACTCTATATGAGATGGTTTGTGAGTGTATATAGTTAAGAGCTATCATTACACATATTAGAGGGACTAGTGGTTTGAGTTCTACCACTGAAGAACCTACTTGCATTTATGAAGACAATGTAGCTTGCATCGAATAGATGAAGGTAGGTTATATTAAGGGTGATAACACAAAACACATATTGCCAAAGTTGTTCTACAATCAGCAACAACAGACTCTCCTCAAGTTTCAAGTGAATCAAGTAAGGTCTGAGGAGAATGTGGCAGATTTGTTCACCAAATCATTGCCCAATGCCACATTTGAGAAACATGTGAAAAACATAGGAATGCGAAGTCTTTCCAAACTCTCTTGATTAATGCAAGTATCAGGAGAAGGTGTAGACGTCAGGGGGAGTCTAACACACACATGTTATCCTCAAATGTAGAAGGTGCGTTGTGCTCTTTTCCTTCGACCAAGGTGTATTTTTTGTCCCACAGGGTTTTTATTGTTACTTGGCAAGGTTTTTAATGAGGCAACAACTCATGCACCATTTCATCTTTGACTTGGCACAAGGGGGAGTGTTAAAGAAAAAACACATTATGTGCCTTCGTCAAAGCAACTGACGAGGAGGGAATTAAGAAATTACAATCACAGCTCAATCAGTATTTAGTATCATTAATGTAATCAATATTTCTGTTGTAATTCTATCCCTATATAAAGGGACCATGAAATGAAATGAGTAGACCAATTCAATCTCAATTTTACTTTTACGAAAAGTACATTTTTAATTTTTTTTGGTGTTCATGGTAGGGTTTGGCGAACCCCGAAATTTAGAAGGATTGCTCTTTATTTCTGAACATGTAAAAAAAAAAAAAATTGGGATGTTTGCTTCTTTATTGAAAAAGAAAGAAAGAAAAGGAAATGTCTTAAATTAAACAAATGTTAATTAACAATATTTCTAGGATGCGTGTTGGGTAGATACGTGGAATCAAATGGTTGTTAACTTATTATGGTTGGCTGTAAAGAAAACATAATTACAGTCAATCCCTTTGACAGTAAAACCGTTACTAAAGAAAATTATAAAGTTAAATATTGTTACTTTTTCACACAGATGCAAGTCATGCAAGTAGCAACCCACCTGCAAAACCCTTGTGCACCCAGGCTTCTTCTTAAAGTTTTAAAAATGCTTTGCAAGTTTTTGGTTTAATTGAATAAGTGGCTAGGATTATGCCACAAGTATTGCACAACAATTGACGGTTACAAGAGATGCTGATGTGTAATTGCCGGAGCAACCCATGCTTGGAGCCTGTTAGAATTTTCAGTAAATCTATAGATATCGAGACAAATGCATCCACAGATGCAGCAAATGTAGCAGATTCAACAAATGCAGCAAATTGCCCAATCCAAGAATGTGCCATTTCAACAGCAGCAGATAGAAATGCGAAGACGTCAACCATCTACTCCTTGTGCTGGTATGGACATGGTACAGGACAGACCAATGGTCTAGGTCAAGATTGAAGCTCCATCAGAGTTACCCATGGATAGTAATGCCGTCAACAATTTCAATAACAGACATCCCCAATTGCAGTTCAGACAGCATCAAATTCCTGCAATGTCGAATCCTACAATTGCAAAATGTCCCTGCTCAGTCAGGGAATAAGTTTAAACAGATGTCTTCTTCCCAAATTGCACAAATTCAATCACAGTAAGGAAAATCTGATGGAAGAAATAAAGTTCCTGAACCTTCATGTGAATGACGATTCACTGAAACTCTAGAACTCTCTCATGTGTGCGGGAACGCCGGTGTTCTTAGGGCTCGACCAGTGAAGGTTGAAGGTTTCCAGGAATTAATGGGGGGAGATTCTTCATCCAAGCATGATTCAGACGAAAATAGGCTGACCTCCCCAAAATAGCTCCCCTCATCAAGTAAATAACTTGCCACTATCTGAACAGTTGGTACACACTCCCCATATCTGTGCATGCTACATGTTCTGACCTTCTTAATCATGTGTTACATATGTTGTAAAAGCATGCTCGCAATGCATACTAACCCATGCTTGGTGTATTGATAGTTTGATAACAGTAATGAACTTCTTTAACAGTTGTAGGTTTAAGTGTTTAACTTATTAGTTGAATTAATAATTGCATGACTGATACGTACATTAGCTAGAAATGAACATTCGCACAAAGATTATCTAGTCTTGCTTTATACTTTGTATACCACTACATAGGTTGAAAGTTCCTTTTATCTTTTCTTTGCTAAATTCCTATTTCACCCATTTATAAAGTTTTATTGTTTAAGAATCTGTGAACATTTTGTCATGAGGTTGAATAATTGGAGAGGTTCAAACAGACGCTTCACGTTGTGTTTCACACGTAATTTAATATTCAATACGCAAGCATTAGTGGAGACTGGAGAGGTTTAGACAGATGCTTTTCTGGACATACCTAACAAGATCATGGAGCAATGTACTGATCAAATAGGCACTATCAGCTTGGTAGCGTCAGAATTTAGATCTAGGTCCCATCTTTATATCAATCATATCCCCTCACCAAACTTTTCTATCAACTGGCAAGTGTTAAATTTCTTTCATTTGTATAAACTAGATATCCGCTTCTATGTTTGATGAGTGCTATTGCATTGAAAATTGGACTGAAATTTCCAGTTTACGTTCGATTTCTCTAGAGTTATTGTCTCTGCCATAAGTAGGACTACCATTTGATTTGGTAAATACTGAATCGACTGAATAACAATCGATGTTTTAGGGTTAGTAAACTGGCTTTTTTGGTAATTGAAAATTAACGAAAAAGTTTGTAGTTTTGATAAATATCTTCTAGTTTTTAATACACACACGTGTATTAAGAAATATAAGCAAAATATTTTTATAATAGTATTAACATAATAACTATTACTAGATTAATAGTACACATATATTTTAATGATAAGTCATATTATTGAATATATCGGTAAAAGATCTTGAGATCACTAGTTTTATTGAAAAATAGGTAAAACTCTATGTCATATGTGCAAAGAAGATTGAAAAATAAGTATAGATGAGCACAAAATTTACAATAATTTATAAAATAATAAATAAAAAAAGCTAGTATGATTCTATCTAATTCATATTCTAAAGAAATACTTATTATCAAGTTATTAATATCGAACTTGATAGAAATGATTAAATACAATTTTGATTTTGAAGTTAGTAATATCCGTAACTAATTCAAGCCCACTGAAAACTCTTGACATAAACTTCAAATGTTTGTGTTATCTGAAGGTTATAGTCTACTAGTCTAGAGTCTCTAACCATCAATCAGTTTTGTAGTCTTAGATATTTGACTGTTAGGTAATCAACTGCCACAAGAACATAGACTATTGGGAAATGGGAAAAACTCACCAACGGTGTCTGGACACTTAGGGGACTTTCAGAATGATACCCGAACTTACAAAGTTATCAATGTGATACCTGGACTCATTTTTTCATATCAACGTCGTACCTACGAATAGTTTTCGTCACGGAGCAGTTAAATTTTGCACGTGCAATGCATGTGAGTCACTTAATGAAGATAAAAAGACCGATTTACCCTCAAAATTTTTTGGAAAAATTCACCAACGGTGTCTGAACAGTTAGTGGACTTTCAGAATGATACCTGAACTTACAAAGTTATCAATGTGATACCTGGACTCATTTTTTCATATCAACGTCGTACCTACGACCAATTTCCGTCACGGAGCCGTTAAATTTTGCACTTGCGATGCACATGAGTCACTTAATAAAGACAAAAAGACCGATTTACCCTCAATGGTTTTTTTTTTTCCTTTTCTTTTCTTTCTTTCTTTCTTTCTTTATTCTTCTTCTTCTTCTTTTTCGGATTCTTTATTCTCTCCTTCTCTCCTTGCCAACACCACTGCTTTCGGAGAACCCACCATTGAATATGCAAGAAGAAAAATGGGGGAGAGCCACAACAACCTCCACCACCGCGCAATGACTTCGTCCTCCGCTGCTTCTTGATTGGGTTTGGGGATAATGACTGCTTCTTCCTCCACCGCTAGCGAAATCGTGGAGGCTCGAGGCCACATTCTAAGGCTACCGGCCGGAAGGACTGCCATAGCAAGGTTTGCACCGCCAAAGGCCCAGGGACCACCGCGTCCGGCTCGCCGCCCACATCGCTATTCAATTCTACGACGCACAAGACCAACTCGGATACGACCGACCCAGCATGGTCATCGATTGGCTCATCAAGAAAGCCAAGGCCGCAATCGACGAGCTGCCGCCATTGAACCCAAACTCAATTTCTGTTATGACAACATCTTCTCCGACGGTGTCGATATCCTCCGCGCAAGACACACAGAACGCGAGCCTCCATTTCTCGATGGTGGAGGCTCCGAGTTCTTTGTTTGCTAATCAGCGAGGCGCAATGGTGGGCAGCAGCGGAGTGGCAGAGCTGGTGAATCAGAACAGCTCGAATTTTCTGCAGGTGAGGATGGTGTGGAGGTCGAAGTTAATGTTAATCTTTGTCTGCCTACAATTGCCTCTGATCGAAGTTGGGCTAGAGGCCGAAGTTGCAGGCTCGACTGGTGAAGTTGTAGGTGAGGATGGTGTGGAGGTGGTGTTGCATGTCAGGAATGACGGAGAGGATGGCAAGGTGGGATTGGAGCTGTGATTTGAGAGTGGAGGGCTGGCGGGGTCTGAGTTTCTGATCAATGGTGTATAAAAGGGGGTCGGAGGAGAGAACAAGAGTGGTGGTGGATAAGTCGTCGACGGCGGGGATGAATTTGGAGTAAGCGGCGAAGCCTCAATGCACAATTTCAATTTGCTGTAAGATTTGAAGTGGGAGGAACTAGAATCATTTGCGATGCATGAAGGTGGATTGAGACGCAACAACGGTGTTTGATCAGCGATTGGAGGTGGGAATCGGCCGAGTAAGATGGTTTGAATCTTCATGATTCAAATCAGGGGAAGAAGAAAACAAAAAAGAATAAGAAGAAAGAAAAAAAGAAAAGGAAGGAAAAAAAACTTTTAGGGGTAAATCGGTCTTTTTGTCTTCATCAAGTTACTCACATGCAAAATTTAACGGCTCCGTGATGGAAATTGGTCGTAGGTACGACGTTGATACAAAAAAATGAGTCCAGGTATTACATTGATAACTTTGTAAGTTCAGGTATCATTCTGAAAATCCCATAAGTGTCCAGACACCGTTGGTGAATTTTTTCAAAATTTTTTTTGGGTAAATCGGTCTTTTTATCTTCATTAAGTGACTCACGTGCATCACACGTGCAAAATTTAACGGCTCCATGACGGAAACTGTTCGTAGGTACGACGTTGATATGAAAAAATGAGTCCAGGTATCACATTGATAACTTTGTAAGTTCAGGTATTATTCTGAAAGTCACCAAAGTGTCCAGACATCATTGGTGAATTTTTCCCTTGGGAAATTGACGGTGACAAGGAGCTTAGAATGTCACCCAATGCCCAGAGTATAACTAAAAAAGTCCCATATTTGAGGAAACAAGTTAACTCTCAAACTTAAAATTTGAGCTCTAAAATCATGTACATAAGAAAACTAAATCTCTCCATCTGAAAACAAAAGGCTGATTAACAGAAGCAGGAATGTAACACCAAGTAGTTGACAGAAGTAGGAATGTAACAAGAGGAAGCTAATGTATCTTACACAGGAAAAGAATTCTAGCACACATCAAGAAATTTGAGAAAATGCAGCATAGGTACTACCAAGTCATTATGTCGACCAATAATGGCATATGGTGTAAGGTCCTACTCACCTCTATTATTGTCTATTATCAATCTCTGGCAAATCCCAATCATAAATTTTTCCTTCCAGGGAGCACCAGAATCAGATCGTGTTTTTTTTTTTGGGTAAACAGTCTAATTTGGTACTGATCAAAGTCTAAAGCTACAGTATAGTTAAGTTGACAAATACTTATTGTCTATATATACTGCCATACTGGACTTTGCTTTTCTTCCCCCGTGGTTTAGTAGTGTCAGATCCCAAGTCTAAGCTAATAAGACGGATATTTGGGAATATGATTAGCAGTGTCGCATCCATAAAGACTACACAACTATATAATCCAAGCAAGCGACCTGGTTTTCTGCATACTGAGTAGAAGAAAACCATGAAGTCCTTCACTGTCCACCCCATGGAGTCCATCAATGTCCACCCCATGGAGTCCATCATTGTCCACCCCACCATGCCCAACAATAACAAGGACATTAAGCTACACATAGCCATGTTCCCATGGCTAGCCTTTGGCCACATGATCCCATACCTCGAACTCGCCAAGTTGATCGCCGGAAAAGGCCACAAAATCTCATTCATCTCCACCCCAAGAAACATCGACCGCCTCCCTCCTCTCCGGCCAAAACTCTCCGCCCTAATCACCTTTGTGAAGCTTCCACTGCCCCAGAATCCTAACCTTCCAGAAGGTGCTGAGGCCACCGCAGACTTGCCCGAAGACCAGGTCCCACATCTCAAGAATGCCTACGATTGTCTGGCCCAACCGATCTCCCAATTCCTCAAATCTACCAACCCCGATTGGCTTCTCTTTGACTTCGCGCCTTACTGGGTGCCGGAAATAGCCCAAACTCTCGGGATCCCGACCGCCTTCTTCAGCATTGTGATAGCCACCGCTGTGACCTTCCTAGGGCCCACCTCGCCTGAAATACCTGCTGATGACCGTAAGTTACCAGAGGATTACGTAGTCCCGCCCAAGTGGGTGCCATTCCCGGCCACCGTGGCGTTGCGGTTTTTTGAGGTGCTTCGGCTCTATAAACGAATAACTGGAGACGAAACAAACGTCTCGGACCTGTATCGGTTCATGGAGACACTGCGAGGCTGCGACTTGATCGCTGTAAGAAGCTGTTCAGAGTTTGAACCGGAATGGTTGAGCCTGCTACGAGTTATACACGGAAAACCTGTTCTGCCGGTTGGTTTACTCTCCAATACGCCGAAAGCCGACGACGAAAATGAAACGTGGCGGTCAATAAAGGACTGGTTGGACCGGCAGAACAAAAACACGGTGGTTTACGTGGCTTTCGGAACGGAAGCAATGCCGAGTCAAGAGGAAGCAACGGAAATAGCCCTAGGTTTGGAGAAGTCCGGTTCGCCCTTCTTTTGGGTGCTGAGAACCAAACACGGCGATGATGCGGTAAAGTTGCCGGAGGGTTTCGAAGAGAGAAATGAAGGGCGGGGAGTGGTGTGCAGGAGATGGGCCCCACAGGTGAAGATACTGGCTCACGACTCGGTGGGCGTGTTTCTGAGTCATTCGGGTTGGAGCTCAGTGGTGGAGGCGTTGACTTTTGGTAGACCGCTGGTGTTGTTACCCATGTCGAACGACCAGGGGTTGAATGCGAGGTATTTCGGGGAGAAGAAGGTCGGATATGAGTTGCGGAGGAACGATCAAGACGGGTCGTTTACGAGTGAGGCGGTGGCGGAGTCGCTGAGGATGGTGATGGAGAAGGAGGAGGGGAGGGTATACAGGGACAAGGCCCAGGAGTTGAAGCCGTTGTTTGGAGACTGGAAGAGGCAAAATGCGTACGTGGATAAGTTTTTGGAGTACCTTAAAACCCACAGAGGATGTAAAACGACATGAAGGGCACGTTAATGCATGATAATGGTCACGTACGTACTTCTTTGATCTCTTTTAATTCTGGGATTTCTGTATTTCTTTTTGGATTTGAACTTGTTTTTCACTATTGTTGTGTGAGATTTTGTTGTTGTTGTTAAATGTTAACCATTAAGCAGATGAGTGTGGAAATACCAATAATTAAGTTCATGGGATACTTCATTAAGAACGAATTGTATGCCAAATTTTTGCAGATCAACTGTTTCCCTTTGCTTATACTTCTTTGATCGATATACGGTCTTATATCGAGTCAAACACTTTACATTTGTTGTTTTTGTGGCCCTGGTATGTTTACTTCCCCAATCTCTCATTTGCGGTATATCCATTAGGAACATCAGTGTGAATGGAATATTGCACTAATCAGTGTGAACCTAATGCAATTTATAATTTAGTAAATTTTAGGAACAAAACACAAAAAAAAAAAAAATACATAAAAAGAAAGAGAGATTGCAGCCCAGATCCAACTTCAAAACGTCGCGAAAGTGCCAATCCAAGCATCACTATCCCAGCCACCCAACAGATCCAGCCTAACACAGGCAGGATCTCCAACAAAACAGCGATCACAGAGGTGAATCAACCAAAAAGAAGCGCATACACCGACGATATCATCAACCACCCCGAGATGGGACAGAAGAGTTTGAAGATTTTTAACTAGAAATAAAGAAGAGTTATACTAGATTTACCAACTGAGATTAGATTACTAAATAACCCCTGCCGTTAACGGTGTTAGGAGGCATTCCAGAATTCTTCACAATGGGTAGCAAACATAAACAGTACAAGAATTGTAATTGAGAGCAAACGTAATGGTATATGGTCTGACAACCTCTGTCTCTGCCGAATCCCAATCATAACTTTTTCCTTTCCAGGGAGCTGATCGCGGTACTTTTTAGACAACTCCAATTCCAATTCCAATTCCTCTTCTTCTTCTTCGCTCGCCGTTTCCAAGCTCAATCCCACCTCTTGTTCTTGGCTTCTGATTGCTGATGACTATTTCCGTTAGCAGATTTGCAGTTGCATGCTGATGACGTGTACTTCACTCTCCAGAATTCTTCCGCAGAAGGAGTTCAGGTTCAACAGCGCGACGCGTCCAAGGTGTATGCTCTTTCTGGGTTTTGATATTTGTTTATTCGATTGAGTATCGGAAATCGGTTTATCGTTCTAGACACATTTAAGCATTTGTTATGGTTGGAATGACAGTAGGAAGCAAATGTGGGATTCAATTATGTTATATCTGAAGAAAACATTTTTTTTGGTTTCGGGTAATGCATGTTTAGGAATAGAGCTGGTTGATTTCAAGTTGTAAAATTTTAGGAATTGGGTTGTAAAACAACTAATAATGCACCTAATGGTGTTGGATAATAAAATGGATTGTGGAATCTAATATCCCATGTGAAACTAGTGAATTGATTTATGAATTGAAATGAACTAATGAATTCTTGTCAATAGATGTGATGACTTCTAACTTTCGGGTTCTAAATGATTCGTAAGGACTAGGAGTGAAATCAGGGGAGTGGTGGGAGGAATCCCAGCAAAAACTTAAGCATAAAAGCTGGGGAGAGTTGCGATATGATTGTTATTTAATGTTCGTGCATGCAGATTCATTCAAAAACAGCTTTTGGTTTTGGATCAAGATATGGAGAATCTGAAATTGAAAATAAGCCACCGAGGTCTAAAAATGAAGAGCTGCTTGAGACCTGGTATAATCAGGTTATTGAGAGACATAGGGCTAGCAAACCGCTTAGGTTGTCATCAGCAGACCGAGAATCAGAGAAACGTACTCCAGAGGAGATGTCTGATTATCTTAAGCTTGCTGTGAAGCATAAGAAAAGGTGTTTAGCATTCAAAGAAGATCAGTATGTGGGATGTGGAAACCCCCTCCTAGAAAATGCATCACAGAATCCATATTCTGTTTTAGATGATATGACGCAGTCGGATTGATAACTAGGTTTACCAGCAATAAACCTAACAAAAGGATTCTGGAGTCCACCAGAGATAAAAGAGAAAATCTCTATTTTATTGATTAAAAGATGAAAGATCCGTTATGCATCAGTCTCCTCCACCTCCGAAGAACTCGACCCCGAGTTCTCATCTGGATAAAGAACCTCATCTTCACGAAACTCATGCAGGTCAGCCACATTAAAGGTGTTGGAGATACCCATGGAATCAGGAAGAGCAACAACATAAGCATTGTCGTTGATCTTCCGCAGCACCTTAAAAGGACCATATTTTCTGGGCTTCAGCTTGTTATAGGTACCAACAGGAAATCTCTCATTCCTCATAAATACCATCACGTCATCACCCTCTTGGAACAATTTCACTCTGCGATGTTTATCAGCTGCAGCTTTATTCTTAGCATTAGTTGCTTCCAGCTTGGCCTTAACTTCATCCCAAACAGCCTGCACATCTCTAGCCATGCCCTCAGCAGCAACACTAACCCCAGGAACCTTAGGAAGCTTCACTAGATCAACCACATGTCGAGGAACAGCAGTATAAATTAAGGAGAATGGTGACTTCCCTGTGGCGCTATGCACAACACTGTTATAAGCAAACTCCACCTGTGGCAAAGCATAATCCCACTGTTTGGGTCGATCTCCACAAACACTTAAGACCATGTTACCCAAAGTTCTGTTAGTAACCTCTGTCTATCCATCAGTTTGAGGATGAGCTGTGCTGCTACGGTTCAAAGCTGTTCCAAACATCCTCCACAAGGTAATCCAGAAATGGCTAAGGAACTTTGTGTCTCTGTCAGAAGTGATGGACTTGGGTACTCCATGCAAACGAACCACCTCCCTGAAGAACAGTTTAGCTATATTAGAAGCATCAGCAGCCTTCTTACAGGCGATGAAATGTGCCATCTTAGAGAACCTGTCAACTACCACAAACACCGAATCCACACCCCTTTGGGTACGGGGTAATCCCAACACAAAATCCATAGCAAGGTCTTGCCAAATATTTTCAAGAACAGGTAAAGGTAGATAAAGACTTGTGTTTTAGGACTGACCCTTAGAGACCTGGCAGGTATAGCACTTTCTTACGATAGTTCCTGCATCCTTCTTCAACTGTGGCCAGAAATACCTCTCCTCAATGCTAGCAATAGTTTTGTCTCGGCCCAAGTGCCCACTCAATCCCCCTCCATGCAGATCTCTGATAAGTTTCTCCCTCAATGAAGAACTAGGGATACAAAGTCGGTTGCCCTTGAATAAATATCCTTCATTCTCATAAAAATCTGCAACTGCATTATTGTTGCTGCACTTGGCCCAAATCTCCTTGAAATCAAGATCTTCCTCATACAACTCCTTCAAGAGATCAAACCCCACAATCTCTTGAGCTAAAGTGACCAGCAAGGAAGCCCTCCTACTCAAAGCATCTGCAACCCGATTAAGAGTACCATATTTATGTTGAATCACAAAAGGGAATTTTTGCAGAAAACTCACCCACCTTGCATGCATCTTATTCACAGTTTTCTGGCTATTGAGGTACTTCAAGGCTTGGTGATCAGTGAACAGTACAAACTCCCTATGAATCAGGTAGTGCTCCTATTGCCTCAATGCCCGGAACACTGCATAAAACTCTTGGTCATAAGTATTCCACTTCTGACGAGCTTCACTCAGCTTTTCACTAAAGAATGCTACTGGTTTCTTCTCTTGTGACAACACAGCACCTACCCCCACGCCACTAGCATCACATTCAACCTCAAATATCTTGTCAAAATTAGGAAGAGCAAGAACTGGTGCAGTACAAAGTTTCTCCTTGATTAAGGCAAAACTCTTCTCTTGTTCCTCTCCCCATTGGAATTTGCCTTTCTTCAAACATTCAGTAATAGGGGCAGTAATGGTACTGAAATTCTTCACAAACCTCCTGTAGAAAGTAGCTAAACCATGAAAACTTCAGAAACTGTTTTTAGAGCTAGCCATTCTCTTATTGCTCGCACCTTCTCTTCATCAACCTGAATGCCTTCTCCTCCAACCACAAATCCCAAAAATAGCAGTTTGTTGGTACAGAGAGTACACTTCTTTAGGTTAATATACAGTTTACTTTCCTGTAAAGCTCCCAAAACCTGTCTCAAATGTACCAGATGTTCTTCTTTGGTCCTGCTATAGATCAATATATCATCAAAATACACCACGACAAAAGAACCAATGAAAGGACGAAGAACCTGGTTCATAAGCCTCATAAAAGTGCTGGGTGTATTAGACAACCCGAATGGCATAACCATCCACTCGAACAAACCATCCTTACTCTTAAAAGCTGTCTTCCACTCATCTCCTGGCTTGATTCGAACCTGGTAGTAACCACTTCAAAGATCTATCTTGGTAAACACTTTGGAACCCTCCAGTTCATCAAGCATGTCCTCCAAACGAGGAATGGGAAACATGTACTTCACAGTTATCTGATTTATGGCCCTGCTATCAACACACATCCGCCATTGATTGCCCTTCTTAGGAACAAGGAGAACTGGAACTGCACTAAGACTCATACTTTCACGAATGAACCCTTTTTTCAACAAGTCTTCAATCTACTGCCTCAAAATCTCATTCTCCTTGGGACTCATTCGGTAATGTGGCAGATTTGGCAAACTAGCTCCAGGAACCAAATCAATCTGATGTTGAATGTCCCTCATAGGTGGTAGTTCGTTGGGCAACTCATCTGAAATCAACTCTTCAAAATCTCCCAACAATTTCTGCACTTCCTTAGGGATCACCACATCTTCCTTTTCTGCAGCCAACAACCCCTTTATCACCACTGGGCAGAAAACTTCAGTTTCTCTAAAGGCCTCCTCCATCTCAAATTCACTATTAGACAAGGTCAAGAAACTCTCTCCTTTCTTTCCACCAGATTTTTTCAAATTGACACACGGGAGCCATAGCAATTTTATGACTATCCCACATAAACATCATCACGTTATCTCTGCCTTTATAAATCACATCCACATCATATTGCCAAGGTCGTCCAAATAAAATATGATAAGCATCCATATCAATAATATCACACAAAACTTCATCTTTATAATGCTTACCAATGGAGACCGGTACTTTGCAGGAATCAGTAACTTGAACTTGTGGACCTTTCTTGACCCAACCAAGGGAATAAGGTGCTTCATGAGGCTGCATAGGTAAATGTAAGTATTCCACCAGTTTCTTGGCTACAAAGTTTTCGCAGCTCCCATTATCCACAATCAAATTGCACACCTTGTTATTGATGGAACAAAATGACCTGAAAATATTGCGTCGCTGCCCATCTTCTTTAGGACATAATAAGACCCGCTGCAACACAATATTAACCTTTTCAGGAGACTCCTCCTCCGCTAACTCAGCCCCATCGTAATCGTCACCTCTTTCTCCTTCTTCTTCATCTTCTTCATATTCACCTATAAGAGCAAGTTCACGAGTTGGGTCACCAGGGCACCAGGGCAGGAAACTATTCACTGCCACTGGATCTTTGCTTCCACCCATTGGGTCAGGGTCGCCAGTCAGTTACTGTTCATCGAATATTTTATAATTTTTTTTTGGAAAATGAGAAATGTATGATGTAAATAAATAGTATTGATAAACAATTTGCAAATGCAACCAAAGAAAATTTTATTGGTAGACAAATTATATGTCCACCGACACTCTTTTTTTGTCTTTTTTTTTTTTTTTACTCCACCGACAGTTTTATCATATATACACCACCGACAAAGTTTTTGAAAAGTGTGAAAATATTTAAAACTCCACCGACACTTTTATCATGTACACCACCGACAAAGTTTTTGAAAAGTGTGAAATTTTTTTTAACTCCACCGACACTTTTATCACATGCACACCAGCGACAAGTTTTTTGAAAAGTTTGAACAAATTTTAAAATCCACCGACACTTTTATCACATGCACACAAGCGACAAGTTTTTTGAAAAGTGTGAACAAATTTTAAAATCCACCGACACTTTTATCACATGCACACAACTGACAAGTTTTTTGAAAAGTGTGAACAAATTTTAAAATCCACCGACACTTTTATCACATGCACACCACCGACAAGTTTTTTGAAATGAGTGAGTGATAACCCACCGACACTTTTATGTGTGGAAAATTTCAATAAATAGACATGATGTTTTCACTACATACACACACCATCCGAGCTTAACAAAACTTCACCCTTTTCATATCTCTAGCATTACATATTTCCTAAATTCCCCTCGTTGCAATGAACAATTTGTGGGATCAAATTCGACGGTCTCAGGATGAGGATGATGAAGAGATGATGGCCACCAACGCCATTGTCATGGCTGCAGTCGCTCAAGAATCTGGAAACCAACACCGAGGGCGCGGTTCTCATCCGGGTCGTGCACCAAATGAGGAACGATTTAGAGAAGAAAGGGGCAAAGGTATGTTGGCCGACTACTTTGTCGATCGGCCAGTGTTCAAAGATGCGGAGTTCCGAACACGTTACAGGATGAGTCTCAATCTCTTCCAGCGTATATCTACTGACCTTTGCCAGTATGATCGTTACTTTGTTCAAAGGTCAGATGCTACTGGCAAAGTCGGACTGCTTCCGGAGCAGAAGATGACAGCTGCCTTGCGAATGCTTGCGTACGGTGCAGGGGCAGATCAATGTGCTGAGTATTGTAGGATGACGAAATCCACCTCCGTTGCAGCCCTTCAGCACTTCACACGAGGAATTGTTGATCTTTACTCAACAAAATACCTCCGCGCTCCAACTGCAGCCGACCTCAGATGGTTTCTTACCAAAGCTGAGAGGAGAGGTTTTCCAGGAATGATTGGGAGCATCGACTGTATGCATTGGCAATGGAAGAATTGTCCGACAGGTTGGGCTGGAGAATATAGTGGTAGGAAACAGATCCCCACTATCATCCTGGAAGCAGTCGCATCTTACGACACCTGGATTTGGCACACATTCTTTGGAGTGCCTGGGGCATGCAATGACCTGAACGTCTTGGAAAAGTCTCCATTGTTTGATGAGCTTACCGCCGGTAGAGCACCTCTTGTCCAATTCCAAGTTAACAACAGAGCTCACAATCTAGGGTACTATCTCGCCGACGGTATTTATCCTCGATGGGCGACTTTCTTGAAAACTGTTCGAAATCCTACACGCCCCAAGGAAATTGAGTTTGCAAAGGCTCAAGAGGGGTATAGGAAGGATGTAGAAAGATGTTTTGGTATATTACAGTCACGGTTTGGTATTATTTGAGGAGCTGCTCGTGGGTGGCATAAAGAGGACCTTCGATACATTATGTTGACGTGTATTATATTACACAACATGATTGTCGAAAATCAACGACCTGAAGATAGCGATGATGAGTTGGAGTCCGATGATGAGGAGGATAATAATATGAGGCCCAGGATTGCTGAGGTATGGGAGGGACTAACCGGTAGAGACTTTGATTCTGTTGGTAGAGATGCTCATCATATGAACGGATTCATGGACCGCTACCAACAAATTAGATCTGAGCAGTGTCACTCCAACCTTCAGGAAGACCTCATTCAACACTTGTGGGAATTTCAAGGCAATAGGCGTATCTAGATCTGCTATTTGTGTGTGTTTTCTATTAGTTTTTATGTTTTTAATTATGTTTGTGTGGTTTCTACTTTAGTTTTAATGTTTTTAATTATGTTTGTGTGGTTTCATTTAGCTTTTCATTTGTAAGGGTATTATTCCAATAAATGTTAATTTCATCAATCTAATATTACATAAGTAAAAAACCAAGCATTGGAATCATAACAATACAATTATTTAAAATAGATAACTCCCTAATTTTCCTAATCCTCATCTTCATTAGGAATCCAATTTGTGTTTGTGGGGTCATCCATATGGTTGGAGTTGGTGGATTCACCCGAAGAGAAGGGTGGGGAAGGGACACCACCAGTGAATGGTGGTTGTGGGAAGCCACCGGGGAAAGGAGATTGTGGATAATACCCACCGGGGAATGGTGGTTGTGGATAGCCACCGGGGAAAGGAGGTTGTGGATAGCCACCGGAGAAAGGAGATTGTGGATAATACCCACCGGGGAATGGTGGTTGTGGGATGTTAGATCACGGGTTGCATCTTCAGCTTCTTTCTCTGCAATTTTTTTTTGTTTTCTTTGCCAGTAATTCTTTTTGGTTGGCGTCATCTTACTTGTGTCTATCTCCATAATACGCTCTTCCCTCTCTTGAATTTTGAATGACTCGTTTCGCATATCCATTTGCAAGCGTATATAATCTCGTTGTTGTTGGTCACGGAGATGTCGAGCATATTCCTCATCACGTTTCTCCTTGGCAGACATCATTGATGTTTGGTTGGTTGCTATAGTCTCCACAGCGGCTGTCAGAGGACTGGAATCATTAGATGCTTTCTTTCCTTTCCGAAGAGCTTCTTTGGCAGCCTTCTTTCCTTGAGGCCTCACCGAAGGATTTGGAGTTGCATCGGCGTTTACCTCATCTGCATCTATGTCCAACTGGACGTGAGAATCAGGATCGGATTGTTGTGTGTGCATCCGTTCAGTTTCTCCCCTGGAGGTTCCTCCAGCCGAAGAGGAATGGTTTGGAATGTCTTCAAATTGTTGAAACCCCTTAACAAACTCGTAACATTCTAAATTAATGAAATCACCTTTTTTTTGTTTTCCTTTCGATTTGGTCATCGCAGCTCTCCACAAATCTTGTGCTTGACGTAGCTATTTAATTTAAACAAAAAAGTATAAATCTATTAGTACAAATATAAACGAGGTACAATGTATCAACTATTTAAGTATAAGGTGAGTATAATGTATAATTTAAATAAAATGAAGTCTAAAGTATGATTATGAAGTACTAATTTGAAGTATAATTATCAACTAAATTTTATATATGAACTAATAATTTAAAGTATAATTATCAACAAAATATTTCAACTAATAATTTAAAGTAAGATGTATCAACTAATTAAATTTTAATATACACTAAAAGAATAATAAAAATTAATATTTGTGTTACACTACAAATTCATACCTCATCAATCATATTCGCACCACTCTTGTACCAAAGTTTCGCTTGCCTTAACGCACAATGCCAAGCATAGAGTTCGACTTTCAAGGTTTTCCACCTCCCTTGAAAAGCTTGCAATGATCGGATATATCCATCCCAATGTTCGGCATAGTGTTGGCGTACCTCTAACCATAGATCATCTTTTCTTCGTTCCGTACCCTTTGCCGGATCTTGGCTAACAGCCCTCCAAGACTTGCACAATTGAATGTCTTCAATAGTCTGCCAACGTGTCCCGTCTATACTTGGATCTCCTACGGGTTGGACAATCGTATTCCCTCGTACACTCATATTCGAATAAAAAATTGTAGAGTATGAAAGCTATGAGGAGAAGGAGCAAAAAATTTGAGGAAGTAAGATAGATGATTTTTTTGGTGTGAGAGGTAAATTAGGAGGTGAGGTATTTATAGGAAATTTTGGTTTTTTTTATTTTGTTACCGTTGTAATCTAACGGTTACAAACAATATATATTTTTCCTTTTCTCAATTTATCTAACTCCTTAATTGATGTCCATCAGATCTCATTCATAATTAAAACCAACGGTCAAGATCTGTGGACCGTTGGCTTCAATTTTCCAAGCAAACCAACGGCTACACGCCACGTCAGGAAGACCACATGCCACAACCGGACAAAATCCGGCCTCCCACGCGTTGCAGCGTTTCCTCCGCTAGAAGACAAGCGAGTGGCCGCTACTCCACCTTCCTGGCGCGTCTCCCCTCAGCTCATCTTTTTGGGCCAGCTGGAGGCTTGGGTCACGGGCTCGGGGAGGAAGTTGCCCGAGCTGTTGTCCTGGGTCATCTACTGTTGGGGAAGCCCAGCTCGGTGGAACAGTGAACAGTGATATTCTGGTGACTTCAGTCACCTTTTTACGTGGTGCCCGGGCACCACACGCCCCGGTGAACTTGCCCTAAGACCAGTTTGTCTCCTCTCAGGACACATATTAGATCTATGCCCAGGTTTGTTGCATCGATAACAGACATCTGTTGTAGGTCTAGCATAAGGATTATTAAACCTCTGGTTCGGGGCCCTATTTTGAGCACCACTAGAACTGTTAGAACTGCCAGCTCCTTTAAAAGGAGGATTGGAAGCCCTAAAAACGTTTTCTGTTCTCTGCAGTGTGGTTTTACCCTTGTCAATTGAGGAGTTAACCAAATCTGTGCTCCTTTGGTAGTTATATCTCTGGAAAGAAGAAGCTCGTGAAGGCTTCTCTAACAATTCTACCTTCAATGCTACGTTTGTAACTTTAGCCATAGTATGAACAGTTTGTAACCTGATTTTCTCCTGAATGGAAGGCTTCAGCCCACTGATATAGCGAGCCACTTTCTGGCCTTCAGTTTCTCCTAGTTCATTACGCTCTGAGTAGCGTAAGAACCCTGCTGTATAATCAGCCACTATCCTAGTTCCCTGGACACATTCAATATACAATCTGTATAGAATCTGCTCATAATCATCCGGCAAAAATCTCTCCATCATCAGTTGCTTCATTCTTCGCCATGTTCTAACACCCTACTTCCTCTGCTTCTTTTGAGTGTTCTGCAACTTATCCCACCATACTGCAGCAGTACTCTCCAATCTCCAGGCAACATGCTTAACCTGCTTGTGTTCAGGCACTTCCATAATCTCAAAGAATCTATCCACCTGAAGTTGCCAATCCGAATAATCTTCTACACCCAAGTTGCCAGAAAAGAAAGGAATTTCGGCCTTGACTTTGTAATCCTGGTCAGCTTGTCCCTGTTGTTCATATTGCAAAATTTCTTCTTCAGGCTCAGATCCTGATGTATTCTCAACAACTTCACCATGTGGAGCCCTAACTCGCTGGCCTCCTTCCCCACCTCTATGCCGATTATTGTTGTTGTTGTTGTTCCTCTCACCCAACAATCCATGAATTTCTTCAATCTGATTATTCATGGAATTGATGGCAGCGGTAAACTCTGTTGTAAGAGCTTCGATATCTGATTTCGTAACTTCACCCATTGCTACTAAGGCAAATAAAAGAGACATGGAAGATCTGCTCTGATACCACCTGACGCAGTCGGATTGATAATTAGGTTTACCAGCAATAAACTTAACAAAAGGATTCTGGAGTCCACCAGAGATAAAAGAGAAAATCTCTATTTTATTGATTAAAAGATGAAAGATCAGTTCTGCATCATGATAGTAGTTCAATTGATCATGAAGCATCTTTTTTCCCAGAAACAATGTTTACGTTGAACTGTGTTCCTGATAGTGCACTTCCACCTATGAATAGAGTGCAAGACGACCAAAAAGTTTTCTCTCAGTTGCTAAGCTGTCATATCCGTAAATTGGGTAGCAGCTTGAAATGCAGCATATTCCTGGAATGCAGTCGCAGTTGCAGCCACAACACTAGAACCCTATTCGACTACCCCAACAAGTAATTATCCCTTCAATTAATTGATAACATTTTAATAGTAATTCTTGTATATCCATGGATAGTTGATTGTTATTTTTGGGACTGTGTTGCATATCTCTTCGTACAGTTTCACAAATTGCTACTGAAGTTTGTAGAGTCTAGGCGCTTGGTAGTTTCCAAAAGCTGACCTTTGCACAATATGTTAGTATGACATGATTCCTAATGCTTCTTTTATAACATTATCTGGTAAATCTATAGATATCGAGACAAATGCATCCACAGATGCAACAGATTCAACAAATGCAGCAAATTGCCCAATCCAAGAATGTGCCATTTCAGCAACAGCAGCAGATAGAAAGAATGCGAAGACGTCAACCATATACTCCTCATGCTGGTATGGACATGGTACAAGATAGACCAATGGTCCAGGTCAAGATTGAAGCTCCATCAGAGTTACCCATGGATAGTAATGCCTTCAACAATTTCAATAACAGACATACGCAATTGCAGTTCAGACAGCAGCAAATTCCTGCAATGTCGAATCCTACAATGCAAAATGTCCCTGCTCTGTCAGGGAATAAGTTTGGACATATGTCTTCTTCACAAATTGCACAAATTCAATCACAGTAAGGAAAATCTGATGGAAGAAATAAAGTTCCTGAATCTTCATGTGAATGACGATTCACTGAAACTCTATAACTCTCTCATGTGTGCAGGAACGCCGGTGTTCTTTGGGCTCGACCAATGAAGGTTGAAGGTTTCCAGGAATTAATGGGGGAGATGCTTCATCAAAGCATGATTCAGACGAAATTAGGCTGACATCCCCAAAATAGCTCCCGTCATCAAGTAAATAACTTGCCAATCTCTGAACAGTCGGTACACACTCAGGCCCGGACTTGAGATTTTGAGGCTTGAGGCTAAAAATAAAAATGGCCCTATATTTTTTATAGAAAATAAAATATTTAAAAAATATATATATATATATATATATATATATATATGACGCAGACGGATTGATATCTAGGTTTACCAGCAATAAACCTAAGCAAAAGATTCTGGAGTCCACCAGAGATAAAAGAGAATAATCTCAATTTTATTGATAAAAGATGAAAAAGATGTGTTCTGCAGCCGCATAAATAAGAGAAAAGAACCCTAGGGCGACTAACAACGAAACCCTAAGGCCCATGGATAAAAACTAAAACAACCCAAAAATAACTAAGAAAACCAAAAACGGGTAAAATAGAAAAATGCAGTTTTGAGGCCCTAAACGACCCCGAAAGCCCGAAAAATGCTACAGCTCATGGCAAAGTGATGAGTCTTGTTTCTGGCGCGATTCCCTTTTCGGAAAGGTAAGGTGCGTCCCAATTAGACACCGAACTGCTGTTTCCTGTCTACTAGTCACTTTTCGTTTTCCTCCTTTAGCACGATATAACTGTTCCTCAAATTGGGCTGCCATCCGCTCTGCATCAATAAATATATAGACACACACACAACTGAAAGGGGATTTGAACCTAGGTAACATAAAAGAAAAGAATGCAACTTGCCAACTAAACCAAACTTATTATTCAGTTAAAAACATAACATTTTATTAACTTAATAATTTTTTTAAATACCTCCAGAAAAAAAAAATTATGCACAATGAGACACTGGGCCTGAGACGGCTAACTCATGAGTCTCATGTCAGATCCGGCTCTGTACACACTCCCCGCATCTGTGCATGCTGTTTGGCTCCAATTTTGTTGCAGCTGGTCAACAGTCTATTTTCTTGCGCGGGCGTGCTAGCACCGTTCTGGTGCGGTCGTCGGGGGTGTCCCTTGACCTGACTTCTTTCAAGAGATTGTGGACGAGGAGAGCACCAACCTCGTCATGGGATTCTTTGTGCCTCGTGGCGAGGACTTTTGCTGAGCTTCTTGAAAATCACAATCGATACTCGATGTTGTAGATCGAGCAGAGCGAGAACCACTGGGAAGTGAGGAGAACTTGCTAAAGCGTGACTTTAGCTTGGCTGGGTTGCTAGGGCGTTACCCTTGCTTGGCTGGTTCTGTAACCGTTGTGGTCGCGGAACTACCGTCGGCTCCCGAGGAGACTAGGACCGAAGTACGTTGACAGAGGGTTTGGTGGCACTGAAAGTCGGCTTCTGGGAAGACTAGGACTAGGAGTGTGATCACCGGTAAGAGAAAGAGAAGGAGAGGAGTTGCTTTTAGAGAGGTTGCTCTAGAGAGAACTTAGATCATCTTAGAGATGTTGTTGTTGTGAATGTGTGTTTTGGTGTTTCAATGTAACCTCTATTTATAGGCTACCATGCCAACTACTTTGGCATTAAACAAATGAAAGTGGAGCACTAATTGGAGATAAGGGAGGTGGAGATGGAGCATTAATGGAGATAGAAATGATGAATTTCGGAGATAAGGAGATAAGGAATGATGAATTTTGGAGATAAGGAAGCACTTTCGGCTCCTTTATTCCTTCATGTATATCTCCATCAGGAATTCATATTTTGGCCATGACGTCTTCATAACAAATGTTCCACTATGAGTGTAGATCATGCTGGTAAAATTTCAGAACTTTTAGTATAGTGGTTGGGCCGGAAATTCTGTTGGACCCCTTACAGGTCCAGTTTTCCAATTTTGCTTCTGCAGAACAATGGACTGATCTTTTGAAGGCCTTCCACTTCTATCTGGATCTTGCACTCTTCATAAGAAATGTTTCTTAGGATGTCTAGAATGGTTCTGCATAGTTTCAGCCCATTTAGAGTTCATTTGGTCAGGCGGCCGCTCCTTCTGTTTAGCTCGGTTTCTCCTAGCCGAAGTAGGAAAATGTGCTAAAGTTGACTTTCCATTTCCCTGCTTCCACAGTAGGCTTTATTTAGCCTCTAAATATATATTTCGAACTTGTCGACAATATATAGCTTGAGCCACTGACATTGGCTCAATTTCTCCAAAACGTGCCTTGTCAGGCCAAAATGCTCATTTTTGGTCCAAACACATGCTACATGTTCTGACCTTCTTTGTCATGTCTTACATATGTTGTAAAAGCATGCTCGCAATGTATACTAACCCATGCTTGGTGTATTGATAGTTTGGTAACAGTAATGAACTTCTTTAGCAGTTGTAGGTTTAAGTGTTTAACTTATTAGTTGAATTAATAATTGCATGACTGATACATTAGCTAGAAATGAACATTCTCATAAAGATTATCTAGTCTTGCTTTATATACCACTATATAGTTTGAAAGTTCCTTTTATCTTTTCTTTGCTAAATTCCTATTTCACCCATTTATAAAGTTTTATTGTTTAAGAATCTGTGAACATTTTGTCATATATGAGGTTGAATAATTGGAGAGGTTCACACAGATGCTTCACGTTGTGTTTCCCACGTAATTTAATATTCAACACTCAAGCATTAGTGGAGACTGGAGACGTTGAGACAGATGCTTTTCTGGACATACCTAACAAGATCATGGAGCAATGTACTGATCAAATAGGCACTGTCAGCTTGGTAGCATCAGAATTTAGATCTAGCTCCCATCTTTATATCAATCATATCCCCTCACCAAACTTTTCTATCAAGTGGCAAGTGTTAAATTTCTTTCATTTGTATAAACTAGATATCCGCCTCTATGTTAGATGAGTGCTATTGCAATGAAAATTGGACTGAAATACCTCGCTTACGTTCGATTTCTCCTTACTGATTTCTCTAGAGTTATTGTCTCTGCCATAAGTAGGATGTCATTTGGTTTGGTAAATACTGAATCGACCGAATAACAATCGATGTTTTAGGGTTGGTAAACTGGCTCTTTTGGTAATTGAAAATTAACGAAAAAGTTTGTAGTTTTGATAAATATCTTCTCGTTTTTAATACACACACATGTATTAAGAAATATAAGTAAAATACTTTTATAATTTTCACAGTATTAACATTGTAACTATTACTAGATTAATAGTACATATATATTTTAATGATAAGTCATATTATTGAATATATCGGTAAAAGATCTTGAGATCACTAGTTTTATTGAAAATGGGTAAAACTCTATGTCATATGTGCAAAGAAAATTGAAAAATAAGTATAGATGAACACAAAATTTACAATAATTTATAAAAAAAAAGAAAAGAAAAAAAAAGAGCTAGTATGATTCTATCTAATTCATATTCTAAAGAAATACTTATTGTCAAGTTATTAATATCGAAAATTGAAATACCGAATTTGATAGAAATGATTAAATACAATTTTGAATTTGAAGTTAGTAATGTCTATAACTAATTCAAGCCCACTGCCAACAGCTTCAATTGTCTGTGTTGTCTGAAGGTTATAGTCTACTAGTCTAGAGTCTCTAACCATCAATCAGTTTTGTAGTCTTAGATATTTGACTGTTAGGTAATCAACTGCCACAAGAACATAGACTATTGGGAAATTGACGGTGACCAAGGAGCTTAGAATATCACCCAATGCCCAGAGTATAACTACAGTCCCACATTTGAGGAAACAAGTTAACTCTCAAACTTAAAATTTGAGCTCTAAAATCATGTACATAAGAAAACTAAATCTCTCCATCTGAAAACAAAAGGCTGATTAACAGAAGCAGGAATGTAACACCAAGTAGTTGACAGAAGTAGGAATGTAACAAGAGGAAGCTAATGTATCTTAAACAGGTAAAGAATTCTAGCACACATTAAGAAATTTGAGAAAATGCAGCAAGAAAGTCATTATGTCGACCAATAATGGCGCTGTAAGGTCCTACTGACCTCTATTATTGTCTATTATCAATCTCTGGCAAATCCCAACCACAAATTTTTCTTTCCAGGGAGCACCAGAATCAGATTGTGTTTTTTTTTTTTGGGGTAAATAGTCTAATTTGGTACTGATCAAAGTCTAGAGCTGTTATGGTTAAGTTGACAAATACTTATTGTCTATACTGGACTTTGCTTTTCTTCCCCTGTGGTTTAGTAGTGTCCGATCCCAAGTCTAAGCTAATAGGACGGAGATTTGGGAATATGATTAGCAGTGTAGCATCCATAAAGACTACACAACTATATAATCCAAGCAAGGGACCTGGTTTTCTGCATACTGAGTAGAAGAAAGCCATGGAGTCCATCACTGTCCACCCCACCATGCCCAACAATAACAAGGATATTAAGCTACACATAGCCATGTTCCCATGGCTAGCCTTTGGCCACATGATCCCATACCTCGAACTCGCCAAGTTGATCGCCGGAAAAGGCCACAAAATCTCATTCATCTCCACCCCAAGAAACATAGACCGCCTCCCGCCTCTCCCGCCAAAACTCTCCGCCCTAATCACCTTTGTGAAGCTTCCACTGCCCCAGAATTCGAACCTTCCAGAAGGTGCCGAGGCCACCGCGGACTTGCCCGAAGACCAGGTCCCCCATCTCAAGAATGCCTACGATTGTCTGACCCAACCGATCTCCCAATTCCTCAAATCTACCAACCCCGATTGGCTTCTCTTTGACTTCGCGCCTTACTGGGTGCCGGAAATAGCCCAAACTCTCGGGATCCCGACCGCCTTCTTCAGCATTGTGATCGCCGCCGCTGTGACCTTCTTAGGGCCCACCTCGCCTGAAATACCTGCTGATGACCGTAAGTTACCAGAGGACTACGTAGTCCCGCCCAAGTGGGTGCCATTCCCGGCCACCGTGGCATGGCGATTTTTTGAGGTGCTTCGGCTCTTTAAAGCAATATCCGGAGACGAAACAAACGTCTCGGTCGTGTATCGGTTCATGGAGACACTGCGAGGCTGCGACTTGATCGCTGTAAGAAGCTGTGCAGAGTTCGAATCGGAATGGTTGAGCCTTCTACAAGTTATACACGGAAAACCTGTTCTGCCGGTTGGTGTACTCTCCACTACGCCGAAAGCCGACGACGAAAATGAAACGTGGCGGTCAATAAAGGACTGGTTGGACCGGCAGAGCAAAAACACGGTGGTGTACGTGGCTTTCGGAACGGAAGCAATGCCGAGTCAAGAGGAAGCAACGGAAATAGCCCTAGGTTTGGAGAAGTCTGGTTTGCCCTTCTTTTGGGTGCTGAGAACCAAACACGGCGAGGATGCGGTTAAGTTGCCGGAGAGTTTCGAGGAGAGAAATGAGCGGGGAGTGGTGTGCAGGAGTTGGGCCCCACAGGTTAAGATACTGGCTCACGACTCGGTGGGCGTGTTTCTGAGTCATTCAGGTTGGAGCTCGGTGGTGGAGGCGTTGACTTTTGGTAGACCGCTGGTGTTGTTACCCATGTCGAATGACCAGGGGTTGAATGCGAGGTATTTCGAGGAGAAGAAGGTCGGATATGAGTTGCCGAGGGACGAGCAAAACGGGTCGTTTACGGGTCAGGCGGTGGCGGAGTCGCTGAGGATGGTGATAGAGAAGGAGGAGGGGAGGGTTTATAGGGACAAGGCCAAGGAGTTGAAGCCGTTGTTTGGAGACAGGGAGAGGCAAAACGAGTACGTGGACAAGTTTTTGGAGTACCTCACAACCCACAAAGGATTGGATGTCGTTCAGCATGAAGGCACGTTACTGCATGATTCAAACTCAAGCAATGGTCACGCACTTGTTTGATCTCTCTCTTAATTCTGATATTTTTATTTCTTTTTGGATTTGAACCTGTTTTTCACTACTATCGATCGTGTGAGATATTTTATTTTGGGTTAAGTTTTAAGCAGCAGATGAGTTTCGAAGTACTAATAATATCAAGTTCCTGGGATATATACTTCATTTCTTTCCTTCTTCGAGTACTGTATGGCCTCATAATTATGTTTTTTCACATAAAGTCTTTTCCATTTTCCATATACTTCTATGATATATGGCCTTATATCGAGTCAAATGTAAATTGTTTTTAGGAAAAAAATACACTTTTAGTTACTCAACTTTCGTTTGATCGACACTTTAGTCATTCACATTTATAAAATTTTACTTTAGTTACTCATCTTTAACTTCCATTATTACTTTAGTCCACCGGTGCATTTTTCCAACAAAAAAAGTCACATGACACCTCACATGCCAGTTTTTTAGAGTTATTTTTGTCTCTTCACTATTTACCTCTCATATGCCTCTAACCCTTCACAATTCCCTGGAAAATCTATGGCTTCCCTCTAATTTTCATCCCTTCGACTTGCCATGTTAATCAGTATAGTACATTCATCTAT